>NC_069729.1:20176014-20311014 GCF_027358585.1 Pangasianodon hypophthalmus
GCACCTTAAATTATTTTAAAGGTATAAAGATATATATAGGTATAAGGTATAAAGGTATAAAGATATATATAGATATAAGGTATAAAGGTATAAAGATATATATAGGTATAAGGTATAAAGGTATAAAGACTGAAGGTACAGAAGAGAAGCGACATGGAAAGGTGCAGGTTGGTACCTTATTATTTCTCTTTCTGAGAGTGTGGATCAAACACGGAGAGTCGGAAAGGTTTGATAGAAATAGATAGATAGAGTCAAATAATAATAAAATAAATAAATAAATAAATAGCGAAGTTATGGAAAGTAACTCTATTATTGATCTCTATAAGTATAACTCTGTTATTGATATTTATATCAGAATACACTGTTTGACAAAGAACATTACATCACTGTTTTATTGCTGGCACATTACTGAAGTATAGAATTAAAATCCTCTCATTTTCATGTTTTTTTGTTGTTGTAAAATCACCGTTGGACACTAAAGCAGGTGGCAACACCCGACGTGGAGAAAAGGATTGAGGAATACAAGCGTGAAAACCCGGGCATGTTCAGCTGGGAGATCCGCGACAAGCTGCTGAAGGACGGAGTGTGTGACAGAAGCACGGTTCCTTCAGGTGAGGCCTCATCTGGTAAGCACACTTTTCTTCCTACTGACACTTAATGCTGTCTCTCTCTCTCACACACACACACACGCACACACACACACACACACACACACACACGCACTTACACTTCCTATAAATCCAGCTGGACGCGTACAAACGCATATATACGGTAAGAGTTCATTCAGAATCGTGTGCATGGCTTTTCCAGATGTTTCTGTGGAATTTAATTTAGTTACAACTGAGCAACAGCGATTCTTATATTTTATTAATTATTTAAAGAAAAAAATCCTTCACGTGCGAATATTCACGCGCTTTTTCAGACGTTTTTCTTCACGTTTTTCAGACGTTTTTTCACGTGTAGCCTAGGTCACGTGGGTTTATTTCTCACACAGTGTCACACGTGTGAAATGCACCTTCATATGACGTATTAATCACGTGTGAAATGGATGTGATTTTTGTAATTTTTTGATACTTATATATGTACATGTGTTTTGTTTGGTTTGGTTTTGTTTTTAATCTCAGTGAGCTCCATTAGCCGGGTTTTGAGAGCACGGTTTGGAAAGAAGGATGATGATGATGATTGCGATAAGAAGGATGAAGATGGAGAGAAGAAAACGAAGCACAGCATCGACGGCATTTTGGGAGACAGAGGTGAGTGTTTTGTTATTATTATTATTATTATTATTATTATTATTAATAATGATTGTCGTGTGAGTGCACGTGCTGTGGTTAATGGGTATGTAATTGCTCCTCTCACTGTCGCGCTGCTTCTTTGGGGAGAGTTTTGATGATGATGATGATGATGATGATGATGATGGTGATGATGATGATGATGGTGTGGAGGTATGAGCGCTCTGGGGAAATCGCGCGCCTCCTCGGCACACAGGAAGTGGCTGTGATTAGCCATGCTGTTAGCTACTCAGTCCTTTACTCAATTATTTATGGAAGCTCTGACGTAAGCTATTTAGCGCCGTCAGTTCATTTGTGAAGCGCGTCACTCGCTCATTTTCACCACCAGCCTCGACAGCTGACAGCTGACCAACAATCTGTCAGCAACGCCATCACTTTAACTCACGAGTGTGTCTGTCATTTCAAATACACCGTGTAATTAAGCAGTAATAATAATAATAATAATAATAATAATAATATAGCGTACATTATGTTTCTATTTTATAGAAATAATATTATTGGATTATTGTTCTTGCATTGTTTTATATATAATATTGTAAAATTACGACAATGGTACAATAACAACTAATTATATTATAAAAAATATATATAAATAAATAGCCTTTATATATTTTATTGTAATAGTTTTAATAATAATAATAACAACTAAAATTAATAATGATTACAGTTATTAATTTAAAAGTCATATGCAGTAGTAATGTTATAAATTATTTAATAATTTAATAATAATAATAATGAGAAGAAGAAGAAGAAGAATTTCAACGTCCATTAGAACGTCTACTGAATTTATATTATATGCAAATGTTATTTATTGCATTTCTGTTAATTGTATTATATCGTATATTGTAATATTATTATACACATATATATTACATAAAATAGCATTGTAAGGGTCTAGGAATGTTAAAATAATAATGATTATTTATTTTATTATTGTAATCATTTTAATAATAACTGATCATACTAGATGAATACTAGCTGAACTTGTATTATTATTATTATTAGTCGTAGTAGTAGTAGTAGTAGTAAAAAAAAAACTGAAACAAAGACCCAAATATATATTATAAAAATATGTATCATGTTTATTAATAATACTAATGTAGTAATATTTCCTTTAATAATCATTTCTGGTAAGTTTTTAGTGTGGCTGTAGTAGATTTTTTGCGTAAACACGGAACTGAGTGGAGAAATCTTCTTGTAAAAAACTGATAGATGTGATATGTGCATATGATTGTTCAGTGCGTATGATAGCACTTTAACACAAGACAAGCTTTGTGTTGAGTTTTGACATTAGAGATGTGTGAAATGTGAATAAGGAATAGTGCGTGCGCGCGCACTTCGGACAATGAGACCACTGGAGACCTTTCTTTCTTTCTTTACTTCTTTCTTTTTAATTTTTTTAAAGATGTAATGCAGCATGAATTTAAAGTGAGATGCACATTTTTGCTCTTTTTATAATTTCATTTGTATTTGCAGCACATTATAGTCTACATGCTGAAAACGTATTGTTGGCTAATAATCAGTGCAGGCTTGTGTATTAGAACTATTAATAAATTATGTATTATTCTATTGCTAGTTAATATGTTAGTATGTAGATAATAATATGTAGCACAGCAGCACTAGTGACTGTCCTGAAGTTTTTACGCGCCAGAGAATTAAGTCGCTGTGTTGTTTTGTAGGTCTGTTTTGCTTATTAATTCTTTAAAATCTAGATATTTATTTAAAAAAAAAACGTGTTGTGCTGATTGATATGAAGTAGTTGCATGTCTGTGTTACAGTTTTAAGCTCTGTGTGTGTGTGTGTGTGTGTGTGTGTGTGTGTGTTTAATGATTCTCACTAATCTGTCTTAATAGCATCGTGTCGCGCTGTTGAGTTCCTGGAAAGAAACTTAGCACTTAGAATAACGTTAAAGCTTATTAGTGTTCGTGTGTGTGTGTGTGTGTGTGTGTGTGAGAGTGAGTGTGTGTGTGTGAGAGAGAGAGAGAGAGAGAGAGAGAGCTGTAATAGCCGCCGGGTTTATTTGCTAGTCCTATACGAGGCGCATTTTATCCTCCATCATATTGCACTCGCTCAGGTTTCGAGCACAAACCCAGTGTTGAAGATTTTTTTAAAGCCTGATTAAACTGAACTCTTTATTTATTTTCACTTTCATCTCCAAAACGGCTCACCGCGGATTTGCCTGGAGCGTAAATTCAGGAGATTTTAGTGCATTTTGTGACGCGGTATTTATTTATTTATTTATTTATTTATTGAAAAAATGTATAAGTAAACATTTCATATTTTTATACTGCAAGTGGCCAGAGCCCCTTTTGATGCTTTACACGCAGACGTTTGTATCCTCGTGACATCCTGATCACGTGAATAAGTGCGCATGTATTAAACTCTGATATTATCCTATGAACTGCACTTTAATGACGCGTTATAACGCCCTACACAGCAGCGTCCTAAGTGCTGAATTAACTCAGTATCGCAGTGGTTTTATATAAACAGCGTGGACTCTTTTTCGGATTTTTTTCAACAAGACAAGCGCCTAATTTCAGCTTCATTTTGGGCTTCAGCTGACATCCTCGTTACGCAAACACAACACACACATTTAGAGCATTTGGAGAGTTTGGCCTCAACCTGGCAAGTTTAATTACCCTCTAATGGGTTGTGACTCGGCGCGCAGCTCTCTCTGACAGCTCACCTGGTCCTCCTTTTGTCTGTCAGACGCGAGAAGGAAAAAATAAATAATAATAATAATAATAATAAGTGAATAAATGCGACGTGTCTGTCCTTCCGTTTATCCGGAACCATCTGCACCAGTCGCACCAGTATAAGGACGCGTCAGAGAGACAGAGAGGCCATGGACACTTCAGCAAACCGGAGGATTACCTGAGGTCCTCAATCTAATCAAACAGAGGCCAGGCGGGATTTAGCGGCGCGCTGAGGGGATAATAACGCGCGGCCGGAGCTCAGATAGTCCTGCTGGGGCTGTCGGGCAGCAGGCTCGCTTTCACTGTGCATATTCAATTAAAGATAGATCCCTGGCACCCGAGGATATTCCGGACACAAAAAGAAAAGGAGACAAAAGAATGTTTGAATAATCAGATCTCACTGTCATGGAGCGCCAGGAGAAAATACCCGGGTCGCGTTTTAAGCATAATAAAGGACAGTCATATCACGTCAGTGTTGCTCGTGTTGAATTAACCCGTGCTGTGTAGAATTAACTCTCACAGGGTAGAATTAACACCTTACATATAATATTTGCATTAAACATCAGTGTCCTTGAGATTCATATAAGGATACAGACTGCGTAAAAAATGCACTGTAGAATTAACACTTAAAATGTAAAATTAACTCAGAGCATTGCAGGGTAGAATGAACTCTCCCGGGGTTGATTTAACACCTCAAGTGTAATATTTGCATTAAATATTGGTATCGTAGTGATATTCATATAAGGATACAGGCGGCGTAGAGTAAAACATGCACTGCAGAATTAACACTAAAAAAGCGCACTAAAGTGTAGCCTACTTTTCCCTGCTGCTGGTGTTAATGTCAAGAAGCACATCTTTTGTTACCTAGAAAGGTGCATGAAGTTTACCTTTAAAGCTTTATCTAAAACGAAGCCTAATAATGGTGCAATTATGTAGCTTAATTTTTTTAATGTATATCATATCCACATTTCCAGGTCAAACTCACTTATTAATAAAAATTCACTTATGTTGTCAATGAGCCCAATATACACACACATATATATATATATATATATATATATATATATATATATATATATATATATATATATGTGTGTGTGTGTGTGTGTGTGTGTGTGAGTGTGTATTCAAAACTGTCTCCGCACGCGCGCGCGTCAGTGAGTCCGGTTCCTCTCCGGAGGTGAAAATGCATAAAGGTGCTCAGAAAGAGAAGAGCAGGGGAATGAGCAAGAAAACTTCAAACAAATCCATCTGGAATAGTGTGTGTGTGTGTGTGTGTGTGTGTGTGTGTGTGTGTGTGCTTGTGTGAGGGCGAGATTTAGCGAAAGTATGGCGAAGTTATTTAGCTATTAATAACATTTTTTCCTCAGGCGCGTGAAGAGTCACACCATGCGCACTTTTCGCGCAGATGAAATTGAGGGAAACCCAAATGTTGGGCAGAGATAACACCGAGCATCACAGCCTGGACCCTGGCGCTGCATTCACTGCATTAAACTCGGATTAACCTCCCCTTTCACCCTTTCACCCTTTCACCACTCATCTCATCACGGAATTTACATCGCATGCGTTTCCTGAACGCATATAGAGAATGATAATAATAATAACAAAATTATTATTATTATTATTATTAGTAGTAGTAGTAGTAGTATTGTTTTTCATTAGCTTTGGACACCTCTCCAGTGCGCATGAGCAATGCGCATTTCAGCCATTTGAGGTATTTAGACTCTCCAAATGCTATTTTAACCATTTCACAGGATGGCTTAATAAATCGAGCAGATCTCCCACCACAATAAAAGTACACTCGAGCCATTGTTGTTCAACAGGGCGGGAGTGAAACGGTTCCTCTCCGCATTTAACCCGCTTTAAATCCGCTTATAAAGACGCCTGTAATTCCTGGAACCAATTAAATTTTCCCGAACCAACACCAAGTGACCAGCAGAGCAATTAAGCTTAGAGGAAAACGCATATGTGGAAGGGAATAGAGTTCAAATCATAAATCTAGACACTAGAAACTGTATTATCTTGTTAATAAACTGGTAAAGCATAAAGGCCATGGTTACAGTATTTTTATTCTTATAAAATATATACAATTTATAGCCTATTATTGATCATTTCTGCTTAATTGATATTTTTATTTATTGGCAGATGGTTCTAAATATTTAATGCAGTTAAACTTTAATCAGGATCAGTGTTGTTGTTTTTTTTTCTTTTGATGAGTGATTTTGAGGAGCATTTTACAGTGTTTTAGGTTTTGGGCAGTGATGGCAAATTGAGATGTTTTTTTTTTTTTTAGGTTTTTATGCTTTTGCTCATCAGAACCATTTGTGGTGACAGAAAGGTAATAAACGCAATAAAAGCTATGGCAGGACAACAGTGACTTTTTCAAGCTTATCTATTTTCCATATCTGGGTGGATGCGCAGGAAGGTAAGATTTCTCCGTGTTTTTATGGGGATTTAATTATATATTGAAAGCCCTGCTGTCTGAACTACCTGTCGGGCATCTAGCTGAGTTTTTATTAGACATGATTATGGCAGTGAGTGTCGATTAATTTCCTGATGAGTGGTGAGAGTGTTAGGCGGTGTGTTTTAGCGGCTTCAGAGTGTGTTAATGCTTCTGGAGGATCAGTGTGTGCAATTGATTTTGACATGCGCAGATTGGGGCTCTCTCCTCTGCTGTGGGAGATCTGCTATGAATATGAATCCAGTGTGACTTTTCCTCTGACATATATTCAGCAGCATAGCATGAGTATCCAAGTTCAACAGGAGAGGAAAAAAAAGTAAACTTTTATGTGTGTTAGGTTTATTTAGGGATATTCATTGTGTTTTATAATAAATAATAAATTTAGCAATTAAAATGCGTCACATTCAACAAAATGGGCAATACTGAATTCTTACATTTAAACCTTTTAAAAATCATTTAAACCTTTAAGATGTTATTTAAAACACTGGAGATTTTGGTGCTGGCTGTCACAGGAGAAGAATGTTTGTAGAAATGATATAGGCTATACCATGTTTTAAAGCTTTCACAATGAGCAGAACAGTTTTCATGATCGATCTGAGAGACTCAATCTCATGTGGCAATTGATGTTTTTAAAAAGAGAAAGCAAAATCAGAAGAAAACCAACACAACCGCTAACTTCCGGCCCTCACTGTAACTTTAATAACTATAAATAATACGAATTTACTCTTCTGAAATCGTGATACTCGTTTAATCCAAATATCTATCCATCTACCTTTTCAGTGTGAAAAGCTGTAGTATACGCTTTCTTCTTCTTCTTCTTCTTCTTATTATTATTATTGCTGTTGTTGACACCAAACGGAATATGTCTAATAATAATAATAATAATAATAATAATAATAATAATAATATGGCAAAATTTGACATGTGATTATGTGATCACATGTGGAAAAAAATGTGAAGGTGCATTTCACCATGTGGAGTCCTGAAAATGCAGATGTGGACTGAAGTAAACACGTGATATCACGTGACTAATATGTGCTCACGTGAAAAATCCACATGCCATACATGTGAAATGCGAACCCGTGAAAATAAAAAAAAATAAAAAAAATCGAAGTAATTAGGGAAAATGTGGGAAAATTCAAACACATGCACTCCATGTGAAAAAGGTGTGACACCTAACACGTGACGTGTCTAAAACCCACGTGTGATTATTTACATATGACGTTCGTGTGACTTTTCTGTAAATTTGGCTTATTATTTTCGTATGATTTCTTAAGCATGCTGTGAAAACGCTGTGAAAGCTTACTGCAGAGGCGATATGAGGCGTAATAACCTGACATAAAGCCTACTACAGAGTGTGTTAGTGTGTTAGTGGGCGGACTGAAGTGCTTATGGCATTTACACACATTAGTGCTCAGCAGCAAGAAGGGTGTTAGGAGGTGTGTTGACTTTATGGCTAGAGAGAGAGAGAGAGAGAGAGAGAGAGAGAGGTGATCTGTGGCCAGCATGTGGCCATCCTAAACTAATTGGGTATGAAATTAATTATAGGGTGGAAGTGCCTTTAAGACCTTAAAGTTTTCACACATTTTAAAGGTGTAACAGCGGATTAATGGCTTATAGCCAGCATTAAAAAATTACTGCTGCTCTAAAATGTACACTGCCTCTTAAAGAGTCTCAGAAACAGTCAGAAAATAACAAACTAAAAAAAATAAATGCGTTTTATTATTTGAGTATTTAAAATCTGGAGTCACTTTAAATGAATCTGACAGCATGATTTCTAAAAACATCTTTTAAAAATATTCCCCCTCCATTTTTCCCTTTTCTCTTTTTTAAACCCAATTCAATTAACCTCCAATGGTTCCTTAATTTTGCTCTGATTTATTGAAAAGTATAAATAACTAATGAAATGCACTTCATTTATATTGCTATGAAATAAATACAACTCAAAAAAAAAAGATTCCTAGTGGAATCTTAAGCTTAAAAAATCTGAATGAATAATGAAATGCAGTTTAGATGGTTTGTCTTTATAGCCATGTGTTTGTGAAGTAAAGGTTATATTGCAGTTCTGCATGGAGTCTTGGAGCAATCTACTTTTCTATCATGCACTACTCTGAATACTAAGGACGCTTCTGCTTTTTTTCGAGGCATTGTGTGTATTTTATTATTTGCACTCTACTTTCTTAGACTTTGTGTGTTTCTTTTTTACTGTGAATAAGATATCGAGGAGAGCTCGAATCATTGAATCATCCTCCGTGCTGCTTGAATGGAGAGAAAATTCAATTGTCTTCTTCCTTTTTTTTTTAATGAAAAGCATTTTGTTCTGTAATTGAATGCTGCCTCTTTTTGTTCTTGTGTCGGGTGTGAGACCTCTCTGAAGTCTGACAGGCTCCTCTCCTCATTGTCCAACAAACTGCTCCTGCAAAAAAAGGGAAAAAGAGAGAGAAAGAAAGAAAGAAAGTAAGAAAGAAGGGAGGAGGGGAAGGAAAAAAGGAGCCCTCTGTTACTTTGTGTCTTCAGACTCGGTGCACTATTCAGACGAGTTGATGAACTCCTTCAAAAAGTTTATTAAGGCGAGGAAGACAATGAGGACTGAAGCCTGTGGCCCAGCGAGCAGACAGTTTATAAACTAGAGGCCATTGTGGCACAAAGGCAGATGCATGAATACTTCTGAATGGAGGCTTCAAACTGACACGATCGGGCTGGACAGCAACACGTTAAAGAGAGAGTGAAAGAAGAGAGAGAGAGATAAAGAGAGATGGAGAGAAAGAGAGAAGAGTGCAGTGAGTATCAGTGTTATTTATATGAATCTGCACTTTCACACCAATCCAGACAGTCCACTCTGATCAGGTTTGATAGGTGTAGTGCTGATGGATGTGGGGTTTAGTTGTGCTTTTGGTATTTCTCTTCATTTATTTCTGCTTTTTTTTTTTTTCATTTTCACTGCAAGTCACGGCTTTATAATCAACTTAACTCTTCTAAAAACAGAAACAAAATGAAAAGCATCAAATAAAAAGTGTAGCTAAACATTATATCATATAAATATTTTGGGGCAAATTCTGGATTTTATTCTTTAGTCTCTCCCTCTTTCTCTCTGTCTCTCTCTGTCTCTCTTGCTCTCTCAGTTCAGTTTCTTGGCATGAATGTTCTCACATTGTTGCCAAAGCAAATAATGCAGGTAGACTGATACAAAAGTTATACCTTTACATGGAATACACACAGCTCTTCATTTATACACAGACATGACAATAATAATAAGTAAATAAACAACAATAACAGTTATATCTCACTTTCTCTCTGTCTGCATGTGATCTGCATGTCAGTGTACAGCATCAAGTACAAAAAAAATAACATAATCTGTAGGAATGGACCCAAAAGTTATCCCTAACAATCTACACTAAATTCTGTCGGTCTGTCTCCTTCTCTGTGTTCTCTCTCTCTCTCTCTCTCTCTCTCTCTCTGTGATTTGTGACCCATCTTCCCCAACCTTAATTGTGTGTAAGAGTCCTGTGATGATGTGATGTGATGATGTGATGATGTGATGTGGTGGTTTTATCCCTCCCCAATCTGGCAGGTGTCCACATTAGCATCACAATTGTCTCGCAGAGCAGAACCCCATCACACACACAAAAAAAAGGTTTAGAAAGGGGTTGGGAATGTGTGGAGGGACGACCCATAGTGAGGGAGATTACACGCAGAGACAGCTATTAGCAGGGATAAAGCTCCTCTAAACAAACAAGTTAAAAGTACCAGATGATGAAAAGATCAATAATGCTTCAGTTAAAGAACCGGAGCTCTGATGGCCCTCGTCTCGAGTCCCCCAGCTTTCTTCTTGATTGTTGCTTTCTTCTTTAATATCGCAAGCCACTTCTCCTGGAGGTGTCTGTATCGACAATCCAATTTAGGCTTGGCTCACTTCAGCATTCAGCTAAAGATCTGTTTATCATGAGCTCGGCCCAACACTGGCCGTGTGATGTAATGAGAGCTTTAAGAACTCTGTGATGGGATGGAATCGAGTTCCCGTTAGATCGATATGGCTTCAGGATCACACGTCTTCACTTTCATTAGACAAAACCTCTTCCCGGGCAGGAGATAGGAGACTGGGGAAAGGAAAAGACATTTGTCACTTTCAACTAGGTGCTTGTCGTGACGAGAGAAAATGACGTCTCTAAAGGCCATTTCTCCTCCAATCCATCTCCGTCTGGTAATTCTTGACCGTGCCTTCGGACAGGATGAGGGTCCTCGGCATCAGAAATAAATTCCCAAAGGGGTTTTGACTCCAGGCTGTATTTTGCTCTTAGAGTGGAGGCAATTCCGATTAAATTGGACCTTTTAGAGCTGATTTCTTGTCACACACTTGAAACACCTCTCAGAAAGCAAACAGAAAGAGAAGGGCCTCTTGTTTCAGGGGTTTGTGTGAAGCGCATTTCCTGTGGAGTGTTTTGATTGTGCTGTTATTCTGTATTTGTTGCCTTTTGGGTGCGAATGGTATTGCTTTCTTCTTTATTCTAATTACTTTCTTCCTCATTAAGCCTCATAGACATGTATTTTTCATTCTGCTTCAGTAGTGGTGTCATTTCTGTTGTTTGACATATAACTCCAAAGAAGGATGCCTTAGAAAGTATCTTATCGGCTCTCTTAAGAGCCCTGTTTCATTATTTGAAGCACTGTGAAACACAAATAACTGCTGAAACAATGCAGTGTCTCATGAACAACTCATATTTCTTTACTTTCTATTGTTGAAATGCAATGAGTTTTTTAGCTTTAGTCACCAGAATACATTAAATCCATTACACACACACACACACACACATCTCAAGCCATGATATACACGTAAAGCACATAAATCACCATCTTCTTTCAATGTTTTCCAGTTTCAGGAAAGTATGATAAAATGATAAACGGAATATCCAGTTAGCTTTATATTATCATATTACATGTTAGCTTTATTAAAGGACGCACCTTTAGAAATTCTAGAAATTAAGCACTTAAAATGAGCTTTTACAAGTAAACCTAGTGTCTTATGAATGCTTCTATTTTTTCTTTAAAATTAAATTCTATTTCTGGTGTATAATTGTGTAACCTGATACACAGATTTGCTCCTTTAATTTTAAAAGCATTTGAAAAAATACACCTGAAGCTTAACTTTATTTCAATTTTCAACAAGCAAGCAAATTGTAATTTTACAAAATTGTTTAAATTGCTTTAATTATAATAAACATTTTAATTACTTCAGTAGGACATACTGCATGACATCTGTATTCATTCTGTCCGAATGAATTAATAAAAAAATTATTTTAGTTAAAAAGGGAAAATACAAAAAAAATGCAAATATTACAAAAGGATTTAAAACATTCACTAAAAGTCTGTCTAAAAATGTAGGATTTTCAATAATTATTTCTTTTTATTTGTTTATTTCTGTTGATTTTTAAGTGTCACTCAGTGCTATAACATGCACCTTCATAATACTTTCATTCATCTAAAATTCCTTTATTGCTTTCTGGGATTGTTGGTTTTAGATCAGATTTTTTACTTGACATCTGTACAGTTTGTAAAGCGTTTCTTCATTTTTGTGATTAGTTGCATCTCTCTGTTTTTATGTTGGATTTGTTTGTATTCAGTTGGTCGAAATTTCATATCATTTTAACAGCTTCATGCTGTAATTTGCTTTAGATAAAAGTGTCTTCCCTGTTAAATATTGTAAACAATAATATATGTAGTTTTTAATATATCTGTTTTAAAATACTAATAAATAACAATTTCTTGCTCACTGTAACCAAGTAAGATGTTAAAGCTGTATTAGACTTTGGAAGGGGTTAAAAATGTAAAAATGATCCGCGTGACCCTCTTCCCTTCTCCTTGCTGTGCTTTTTCAGAGATTACACCACCTGCATGGTTGGTTCGTTTTATGATCCTCAACAAAGTCTCCTGTAATACTGTCCTGTAAATGATTTGAAACTTTTTGTCATCTCTGATTTTCACTGCCTGCCAGTTTTGACAGCTGGCACGGATGGGCACAGTGTACCGGATTATTTGCGAGCCGCTTGTTTACCACTGAGGCGCAGTGGAAAAGACAACAGGAATTTCCCCTCTAATTTCATTACAATGGAGAAAAACTGCCCCACATAATGGGCAACACTAATTAAGTTTGGAGCTGTGCGTGCAGTCTGAACACTGATGAATTAGAGTCATTCACATCATGCTCGGCTGCTTTAAAATCACCATTAGCGCATGCTACTTAGGGCCATAACATCGCCCATTTTATGCTTCTGATCCCCTTCACAAGTGGAATCTTCATTATTTTCATTTAACGTCTGGCCATTCTTTCAGCCACACACCCAGCAGGACAATAAATATGTTCTTCGAGTGTTGCAAATCAAAGATGTGTGAGGTTTTTTTTTTTACACCAAGTACAGGAAAAAAAACCATGCAGGAGGTGGCCAGGAGGTGTTTAAGAGGCCAAAGCTGCTTGTGCAAGTCCTGTAACTTCACATAGAACAAAAGATGTAAAAAAAGCCAACACTAAGAAAACAAACACTAAAAAGTAAATTAGACCCATGCAAACTTTTACTGTTGCTATTATTTTGCCATTATTATTGGAATTTTATTTGTCTAGATGTCTCTATTACTGTATTTGTGTTTGATTTTACCTTTTTTTTGTCTTCATCTGATCCTATAGATGATCTTAATTGAAAATGTCTTTGAAAACAAATCGAGTCAGGATACTAAATCTTAAATCTTGACTGTATTTGTTGGCTTGTGAATACGTTGTGATAGTGAATATTAACAAATGACCCATATTTAATATTACACAATATTACACAAACTACAGATGTTTGCCTTTGTAACAAAAACAAAAAATCTACTTTTCAAATCTCTTGATTATTTCTTGAGTTTTCTCTGGAGTATATAAATCCTTTATATTATATAAATCCTTTATATTATATTTTTAAATGGTTTCTTGTCTTAGCCTCTATCCTATACATTTTTGACGGCACTAGATTTTGAATTCCCATTTGGCATCCTGCACTAAAAATGTACAACTTTTTTTACTTTTCTTTCTCACCTTTGTTGAACGCCGCTGGCAGAAACAGTTTATTATCCTAGGTGGTGCAAGGAACTGTCATCTTAGACTTTTTAACTGCATGATTGTGATTCTTTTGGGATTTCTTACTATATGGATGGTGGTTTCAGAAGAACCTTTACAAACATGTTTGAGCTTTAAAAACAGTTTTAAGGTCAAAACCCTTAAACTTTCAAAACTTTCAAAAAGGTGGTGGTGTTGGTGTTGGTTGTGGTGGTGTGGAGGGATAATCCCACCCTTCAAGCCCTTCACGCTTTATATTCAGGCATGCCTGTCCCCTGGAGCTTGGGCACAGGGAGTCAATATGTCAGCATTTATCGATACCCCACCAAGCTCCATGGCCTTGTCAGGGCCCTATTCAGGCTGTAATGGCCCCCTGGTGTGCAGCGTCTATGCGGGCTAAAGGAGCCGAGAGGCCCCGGGCCCGCTCTCCTCCGACCGCTCAGCGTCTTCACACACATGACAGAAACCATAAAAGAGCAGCGCCTCTGCCGCTTCTCTCGCCCGCATTCTCTCTCTCTCTCTCTCTCTCTCTCCCTTTAAAACCTCCTCTTTTCTACCTCCTTTAAAGAAAAAAAAGAAGGTCTAATTGTTTGTTGTGGGAGCCAAAGATTATAGACCCTCCCCTCCCCTTTTTACTTTTTTCTTCTCCATTCTCACTTGGCATTCTTGTCATT
The DNA here is from genome assembly GCF_027358585.1 of Pangasianodon hypophthalmus. Classification (NCBI taxonomy): domain Eukaryota; kingdom Metazoa; phylum Chordata; class Actinopteri; order Siluriformes; family Pangasiidae; genus Pangasianodon; species Pangasianodon hypophthalmus. Next base: position 20,190,222 of record NC_069729.1, read on the forward strand.
TCTAATGGATGAGAGTTTTATCCCGATGTTGTGAGTGCAAGAATTTCGTTAATTCGGTAACGCTGACAGATGAGAGTGAGAATGGTTTTGACAACGAGACTCACGAGGCAGCTGTCCTGAAGAGAGAACCATAAACTTAAGCCCTATTCGGATGGGATTATTTTTATTAGCGGAGATGAGGTAATTATCACCAGTGTGTCCCTCGGATTTTAGTCCTGTCCTAAACGATCATTTTTCTGGAAATATTCCATATTTTACCTCCTACAAAATCATTTGTAGAAATAACTCCAGACTATGGATTTTGATTGAATTGGCATGCTGGTGAAGATTCTGTTATATCTTGCTGGAAAAGAGTTTTCTCACTTTTTTCAGTATGATGACACTCCAGGAGGAGAGGATGACACTCCACTCTTTTCTATTTTTTCCAAGTTTCTATTGTAAACCAAGTCCAAGTTTTAAACAAGCCACCCCTGCCACTTTTCCCAATCCCAGCCACTGATCCCAGTCCCTGCCACTGATCCCAATCCCAGCCACTGATCCCAGTCCCAGCCACTGATCCCAATCCCAGCCACTGATCCCAGTCCCAGCCTCTGATCCCAGTCCCAGCCACTGATCCCAGTCCCTGCCACTGATCCCAGTCCCTGCCACTGATCCCAGTCCCTGCCACTGATCCCAATCCCAGCCTCTGATCCCAGTCCCAGCCACTGATCCCAGTCCCAGCCTCTGATCCCAGTCCCAGCCACTGATCCCAGTCCCAGCCACTGATCCCAGTCCCTGCCACTGATCCCAATCCCAGCCACTGATCCCAGTCCCAGCCACTGATCCCAATCCCAGCCACTGATCCCAATCCCAGCCACTGATCCCAATCCCGGCCTTTGATCCCAATCCCTGTCCCTTTAGTACAGTAGTACCTTTGACTATGTTTTCTCTATTTCTCCTTGTTTAAGGGCAGTGTGGATTAAACTCCTTCTGAATCAATAGTGTGTGAGGAACACATGAGTAGCCCTTTGAGTCTGTGTTTGTAAGCATCTGGTCAACTCAGAGCTGCAGAAAAGCTGCTGAATGGGTGAATGAACGAACCTCAGTGGGAGTTGAGTTGGGATAAAAAAAAAGTCGGCCAATACAGAGACGCTCGCAGTCAACACACATTTACACCCAAATCTACTGTAGTGTTCGGCTGGAGGAAACAGTGAGGCTAGGGTTCTTTCTTTCTTTCTTTCTTTCTTTCTTTCTTTCTTTCGTTTTTTTTTTCTTTCTGTACAGCAATATTGCTACAAATTTGAGTCATTTTTCTTTCTACAGAGGCAGTATTCCATCATGCCTTTAGGCTTAACCATGTTTGTCCCTTTAAACACTTTAAAAGCAGTGAAAAAAAAGAATCTGGGTGTAATCTTGCTTAAAAAAATTCTAATTCTTTCCTTGTCAGATTTTTGATCTCACCACAAATTCCCCTCAAGTCCTCCTCCTCCTCTTCCTTCTTCTTCTTCTTCCTACATGGGCACACCAGTATCTGAGTTTTATCTGTGAGAGACGTGTGTTTATATTCAGGCCGCGAGCCAGAGAGATACGTGAGAACGGCAGATGGACGTCAGAGATAGCAAATCAGATCAGATGTCTCGTTTTGGGAACTGTTTGTGTAATGAAGGCGTTCTTCTGTGACTGACAAAAAGCATGATTGCAACAACAAGTCGCACAATGGCAGGCACGAAATAAACATGTAAACCAAACAAATAAAGATGGGAAAAGATTAATTTTGCGCTGTTATTTTGGTCTTGTGATTACGGAGGTGGGAGTGTGGTGGTGCTGGTGTGGTGGTGGTGGTTGTCATTTACACTCAACTGGTGTCATCCGCCGCTTCATGTCTTGTCCCTGAAAAATAGCGTGTGTGAGGACCTGTTTGTAATTATCCTGGAACTAATACGCTTTTCAAAATGAGCCATTATGAGCTAATGCCTCACTGCAAAAAAAAGCCCCGTCTGTTTTTTGTCCCTCTGTCTTGGGTAGTTTGCGAGGTAGCTACAGCTGATATCGAGGCCATTGGTTACGGTATTAAAATAAGGCTCCATGGAATCTTGCCGTAATGTCGAGCTAATGCTGATTCAAAGGCAGGCATCGCAGACGAGGCTTGAGCTGCCTCTACCGCCCTCTCACCATGTCATGGAAGCCTTTCATCATCATTTATCCCTGACTAATTCACAGGATTTTGGGTGATGGTGAAATCTGCACTTCTACCTCCAGTGTCCTATTCAATTGTCTCTTTTTTTCCCCCTAAACAGCGATCTTTAACACTCCTTTTTTGAGCTTGGACGCTGTTAAATTGTATTAAACTCAATTCTGCAATTAGATTTATTTCTGGCGGCTGATGCAATATGAGATTAAGGTTGATCTTTGCGTTATCATGCTCAGTGCAGTGGTGTGGGGCTAAAGTTTTTGCCCCTGTAGCCACTTCCCTTGCGTCTGCAAGCCTTGAGACTGGCTCACATGCTAGAAATTGGTTGTAAAATTGACTGGGGTATGGAAGTAATTACTGAATGAGTGGACACTCCATTTAAACAGATTAAAAAATGTGTATAATTGTAGATATGGTGAAGTTTTCTGTGAGGAGATGTTTATTTAACATTTATAGAAGGAGTCTCCAGTTTCAGCATTTTGAAACAGCCAGAGGTAAAAGCTGTAACTTTAAGTTCTCTGACATCTTCAGGACAGAGGAGGTGTGTTTTATGCCTTACATAATGGACACAAATATCATCATCTTATTTTTTTTTGTTAACAGAAGGTAAAGACTGCCTCATTTGGAAGCCTTAGATTCCTTATTTTGATTAAATTTGAAGAAGAATCAGTCGTATGTATCTGTTGCAGTCTGAATGAAACGCTGCCGTGGTTCTTTCCTGGATAATTTGCTGTGTAATTAGACCTGAACAGTTTAACATGTAGAATTTTTATACATACGTAACCTCTGAGAAAAGGTTCGGTTTTTCCTGATGTGCACATTCATCCCCGGCGCACGCCTTCGTCTGTGGACATGAACCTCACTGCTGGAATGTCTTTTTATGAAGTGTCCAGCTGTGAGGTGGAGTTGATCAAGGTTCTATTACCACACATTTATTCAGGACCGCCACTGAAAAAGGCCCCTCCAGAGACGGGGCGAGAGAGAAGGAGTGAGAGAAGAGGAATAAAAAGGCAACAGGGAGGTCAGAGGAGGAGTTTGGAGATGGGTGATGGATATCCCATCTGCCTGAAGTCAGGGCAGAACGTGTGCAGGGGTTTGAACGTAAGCTCTGCTACCACACTGGAATAGCTTAATGGACCTCACGTTCTTTTAGTCGTCATGTGGAGAAGCTCGGAGTGACCAAGACAGTTTTTTGGCAAACGTTCCTGAAATAAAAGTATACTGTGCTTGTTGTTATGAACAGCGATGCTGGTGAGGTTTATCATTTTTAAAGGCATCTAAGCTAGATGGAAGCAAAAGTAAAGACACTGTCACAGAAAGAAAGAGTTTTTCATGGATTTTTTAACTGAAGGCTACAGAATATTCAGGTCTAAATGGGGATATAATAGTATAATCTAGTAAATATAGTATTATATAGTACTGAACAGTACAGTATATATTTTGGTATTCCTCCTAATATTGAAAGGTTATAGTTATAGTTATACTCAAGTATAGTACAGTTTGGTATAGTATAGGATAGGATAAGACAGGATAGGATAGTAGAGTAGAGTAGAGTAGAGTGATACAAACATAAATACAAACCTGTTTCATACCTAAGATTGTATTCAATGTTTTCTCATAGATTCACTCATTCATTTTAAATGATTCATGAATCTCAGAATAGAATCATTTGAGATGATTCATGGATCATTAGCAGTCTAAATGCTCCCGCAGGAGAAGCCTGCTCTTAATTAATGAGAATATTCAATTCAGTAAAACAGTTCTTTGTCTTTGGCACAACTTTATCTCTCTCCACCTCTTATTGCTCCGTGAGGAGTTGTTTTAGAATGAGGCGTGAATCTAAAACTCGCCTGAACATCTGTTTTGCACCTGATTCATGCCAAATTAAATTTTGCCTCTCGTCAATATTTAGTTAAAGATCGCAATAGGCCCTGGAGGAAAACATCATCCTGGCTGTAGCACTGACTGAATGCAACATAATTAGACTTTAATTGCTTGATAAGTGAGTTGGCGTTTATCAATATCCCCACAACCTTCAAATGGAATTACAGCGCAGTCATTATGTGGGGGATTAATCGGGATGTACCTTATTGTTTTAAAACAGGGAGAAGTGTTTGCGCATTGACCTCATCATCCGCCGGGATTTTACTTTTATTGGAGGTGATAATTAGCTGACATTTTATTACATCTGTAAATAAACAAGGACTATCAAATTTACCCAAATGTCCCTTGCTATGCTTCAGACTAAAAAATAGTATGAATCCAGATTAAACCTGAAATCTCGTATGACATCCTCATAGTTTTTACCCATAATCCATTGGAGGCTATCACTGCCTTCTGCCCCATGATAAAACCCATCATCCCAATCAGAGGATCTCACTGGGAAAGAGATGGGGTTCGTATCATGCCTCTCTCTCTCTCTCTCTCTCTCTCTCTCTCTCTCTCTCTCTCTCTCTGCTCTATCAGCGCTAGCGTCTGTTTCATTACCATAATCCTTTGCTCTTTGTCAGGGAGGCGGCTGTTGACCTTCAGTCCTGGGCGTGTATATGAACTTCTCAAAGCCCAGGAAAACGTCACCATTAGACTGTCTGCATGGTCTTTTTTTTAAATCATTGGGTACACGTAAATATTTTGGCTATTTTTCTGAAATTATAGACAATGTTGTAGCCGTCTAAATTTAAAATAAACATTCTGTGTACATTGCGTTCATTTGTTTTGGCACACACTAGAAGAGGAAATTAATTCATTTTTTCATCAAATTATTTTTAAAAACTAAAACATTGACTCAATTCCAAATTGTTTCTACTTGACTGACCATACCAAATCTTGAAATCAAATATTCATGGATCCAAATATGAAAAAAATGCCACTGCAGTACATTTCAGTGGGAATGGAGTTGAGCTGGAAGTACAAGTCCTCGATTCGACACTACACACTACGCCTACTTCTCTGTTTTAGATATATAACTCTGGAATTCTCTTTTCATACAATGTATGGTGAAAATGGGATCAACATAAAGAAAATGAAGGAATAAAGTTTGGGTGATTAAAATATTCTTAAATTGCTGATTTTTTTAGCTTCCATGTCGTCCTCCTTTACCATCACATTCTTGCTATTTTTATCAATATTAGCAAAACATCAGGCGCTAACACTGATCTGTAGTCTAACTAGTAATCACTGATGCACATCCAGATCATTCAGGATCGGTCACTGAAAACAGAGCTGAAATGATGGAAAACAGGCTAAAGAGGAATACGGGAGTTTTATTGTTTTGAAGCCAAAAACTCCCAAACTGTTTTGAGCATCTCGTCTGCATATCTGTTTTCTCATTTTGAAACAAACTTGAACGAATGAACGTAGTGTACACAGAGCCCTGTATAAAAATGCTAAAAAACTGACATGTCTAGGGAGTTTGAGAAAACGCCATCGCGGTGCAGAATCAAGTGGCGTCTAAGGGTGGAAATACCACAGCAGCACGTAGCCATCGCTCCTAACCACCCCCTCCTCCCCCCACAGGACACTGAGATGACTTTGGAAAGTGATCTATAGCCCACTGCAGTGAGCTCAAGTGTTGTCATGGTGCCTTAGAGGCAAAAAAATCTCTGTGCCACATCCTCATGAAAACCAACAAAGGGATATTCCCAGATATGTACACATCCAAGTTTGTATGTTCAAGGGTATTTTTGCTGGAGTGCGCTGGAAAAATCAATCTTTATTAAAAGATGGGAAGACGCAAGAATTGATTTAATGAATGCGGACTCATGTCCTGCGGCCGCGTGTAATCCGTTGAGAATCATCGAGCCTCGAATCGGGGAGACAAAAAAAAGACGTTCGGGGAAGACTCCTCAAGTGGCCTGTAATGATAGTCTCCATATAATCCCATAATTCCTTGTTTAATTAAACTCCGGAGCCAGAATTGAGACCCAGCCAGTTTTTTGGTTGTTCTATTTATTAACAGTTTTTTTTTGCCCTCAGTCTCGTTGTGAATTCTGGTGCATTTCCAAAACATGCTTGCACATGCACAGATGGACAGACAGACAAACAGACACACACACACACACACACACACACAATATTGGCACAGTGATGCAGCACTAGTATTCCTGGCAGATGCTGGGGAATTGGGAGAAGCTGAGAGCTGAAGTGAGAGAAGAGAAAGCTGCTATGAAGTGGTCCAGGCTGCTGGAAGCCTTGCAGGACACATGCACACACACACACACACACTGTCTCAAAAGGAGATTTGCCTTCTTCTGTCGCAGCTATGGTATTGCGGGGGAAGGTGCTCACGTCCTCTCCATCTCTCTTTTTCAATCCTCTCCCTCGTTTTTTTTTTTTTTAGTTCTTTTTCGCTTAGCGATGATGCAAGACCACAGAACCTGGAGCAACACGTCTGTCTATGTTCTTCCACTTGTCAGAAAAAACAGCGTGAACCTTTTCTGTCATAAAGTTTCACCCACCTCTGTAAATATGTAGACATAAATGCAGTATGATGCAATTTTGGACTATCATGGCAGATAAAAACATACACTCTTTGAGCTGTAATGGAAGCAACATCTGTACTCTTGTTTGACGAAAGCACAAAAAAAGAGGCTAAATGTACAATTTGTTGTAATATGTTTTGAACCCCAGCTCCAAACCACAAAGAGTGGGGAATTCAATGGCTCAGAAGTAATAGAGTATCAAACGTACTTATTTGAAGCGCTTGCCTCTGAGCGGCTAGCCTCGGGCCGCTGTGGAGAGAATGAGAGAGACGCCGAACGGCAAGGTGTCCTGTGTAGATTACCATAACCCTCCCAGCACTGTCCCCAGGCCTCCAGAGCTCAGTGGCAGGATTATGCTTCTGAAGACTCCACACATGAATAAAACCCATACGAAGTGCAGCCTGGGCTCCGTGTGAAGATAACACAACATTAATACTGCTGTGATTGCACTCCCTCAGCTTTACACCAGTTTTTTTAGGATATTTTTTTGTGTTCATTGTGTTTCCATTTTGTATACATGTCCATATTCATGCATAAATTGCTATGGGTAAAGGGCTGTTTATCTTTGGTAGTTATTCGTTTGCTTTTTGGAAAAAGACGAATGTCCCTTAAAGATTTATTTAATAAAAGATTCTATTTCTCCATCCTCGTGAAATATATATCAAAAATATTACCACATAACACAATCGCAGCACTGCTGAATTCTGGATTGTGATTGGTCAGAAGGTGTTGATTCATTCTGTGCAGCTGTAAATCACAGGTTTATATTAATGTACTCGTTTTATTGTTGTATAGTAACAGCTCATTCACAGCGACTTGTACATCAGACGTCCCACGTAAAAAAAAAAAAAAAATAGTGTGTAATCTTTGATGTGGTGAAGTTTTCTGTAAGGAGATGTTTATTTAACATTTATGGAAGGAGTCTCCAGTGTCAGCACTTCAGGACAGAAGATATATATATGCTTTACACTTTAGAATATGACAAGTTGTGTTTTTGTCTTATTCACTTTAAGAGAGAGAAAAAAAAAGAGAGGCTGGTGAGGGAACGACTGTTTATAGCTGCTGTAATGTAAGTGAGAACAGGGACTAACTTTTTTTCACAGACAGTAAATGTAATTACAAATGGATAAAAAGTTCAATGTGTCCTTCTTGTAATTGCTGGCAAATTGCTATGGTGTAAGAGGAATAAAACACTTCGGGATGTACTGTTATTGGAAAATAATCTGGTAACAGTACGTCCGCTTCATCACACCACCCTGTTGATTATTTTACTGTAACAGCACATCGTGAAGTGTTTTATTATTTGCTTAACAGACAACATACAAAAAGGATCAATAAATTATTTCATTACTCATTCAAGCACAGAAAAGGAAATAGCAGAAAAATAAAAACATAACAGAGAAGGACAAAAAAAATTTTACACAGTGAATTATTTCTGGCATTTGTTTTTAAACCAGGCTGGTTTATGCTGATAGTGAAGCTGCTTTAATATGTTTAATAAAACAATGTTAAACTGCAGGTCACCGCACAGACGAGGGTTCGGATGTGGAGTCGGAGCCAGACCTGCCTCTGAAGAGGAAACAGAGACGCAGTCGCACCACGTTCACCGCCGAGCAGCTGGAAGAGCTGGAGAAGGCCTTCGAGAGGACACACTACCCCGACATCTACACCCGAGAGGAGCTGGCCCAGAGGACCAAACTCACTGAGGCTCGCGTACAGGTTAGACACACACACACACACACACACACACACACACACGTTTCACACAGCAAGTTCCAGATCTCAGGTTCCAGATCTCAGCTGAATTCATAACAATCCGTAACATCCATAACATAAACATATAAACACACAGATTAGATATCTGAGTTTGTGTTTAACTGAATTTTCTCAGATTGCAGTAGACAAAAGACCTACACTCTTCTTTTTACATTCTTTGAAACATTTTTCCCCTGTTTTCATTTGTATTCTGCTATTCTCCTACTCTCTCTACATAAATGTATTTGATTATTTTATTCTTTCCTTCACTTTTGTCCTCCCTCTCATAGGAATGGTTTTAATAGGCTATCAAAATTGAACTATATATAGTATATATATTTCTTACAAAGTCCTTATTGTCCTCTGAAGATGGGGTGGTGGTGGTGGTGTCAGGTTTAGGGGGAAAAAAAGAAGCAAAAAAGGGCTCTTCAATGGTTCTCTAAAGGCTAATTGGATAATTAAGGGTAACTTCAGCTTCCTAAAAAGTTCTGCTTAGAACACTTTCTAATAGGGAAACACTGTTGTAGAGATTTCCATAGAAATTTTAAGGGTTCTTCCATTAGATCATCTCAGGATCTTCAACGGAATGACGGAGGAGAAAAATTGGCTTCCTTATTAAGTAAATTCGAGAGATGAGGGAAGTAATTAGTGACATTTTTTTCATGTGAGTATACTGTATGCTAGAGGCAAATATTTACACAGTTTTGCCACAAAGACTTATAGTCACTACATGGTGTGTAAATAAATGACTCATTCAGTTAAAATTGTTGATGTCTTGCTATCACTATTTTACCTACACAGGATCATTGTATAAATCCTTAAAAAACCCAGATTATATATTATGGATGTGGTGTGGTTTCTTGGTCATTTGCAATGTAAGCAATCTGCATAAAGTGCTTGACATTGAATATTTTTAATTTAGTAATGAATTAAAAGTGAACAAACAAATAAAAAACTGAAGCAACATATGTGCATGTCTTTGAGGTGAACCTGCAGACACCATTGTTGATGTTCTTCCACTCAGCTTTAATGATAGACGCGCTGTTAAGAAGCTGTGTTTGGTGTATTGCCATGACCTAGTCCATTTATTTGGCCCAGAGTTTATTCAATGAGTAATTCTTTCTAGTCACAATTACATTTTATGAAAAAAGTTCAAAATTGTTGAACAAGCCCAGAGATCTTCACCAACATATTTGCTAGTTTATTTGCTCTGTTTATTTTTTACAGGCGTTATATATTTATCCATGTGAGCCTAGATGTTTTAACCCACTGGGAATTTCTTTGTCAGATGTCCAGCGCTGTCGGAAAACTCCGAGCAGTCACTAGGGGACTCACTCCCATTTATTATTATACAACTGACCCTCTGAGATGGTTTTTGACAGCTTTTTGCCACCCTGTGGATTTTATGGAAGAGCGAAAAGCAAATACAGTAGAGTTATAGCAGCAGCTGTTGTCTCTGAGAGGATGAGTGGGGGGCAAACGGACAGACAAGAAGAGAAAGTGAGACAAAACACATTCCTGATGAGTTTCTCATCTCTCCTCTAGGCTTTCCATCTCCTCCTAGCACTTAAAAGACAGCGGGCAGCTTGTAAACCCCTCTACGTATCAGAGATCGCTCTTAATCTCTGGGGACTCCGTGCCCCCACAACAACATTAATCAATCAAGGGCTTATAAAAATAAAGAAAAAAAGAGGTGTTCTTGGGCTGCCTTTTTTCTTCCCTTTATCCCTCGCTCTCTTTGCCCTTCGTGGACCCTCGTTCCCTGCACTCACGATCCCTCTAGAAAAAGCACAGTAACGGATTTCACATATGTCTGAAGGATCCATGTCTACATGGTTGCTTCTGCACTAGTGGGAGGACGCAGGGAGACTTATCTTATGCTTGTTTTTCATATTATTTGACACTTTACGATGTCCTTCTAGACAAATATGAGCTCAGGGACAGAGGTACATCGACGGTGGATTTATCCGGTACATCTGTTATAATCTGACCAAAGTGCTGATGCAATAAACAATATTGCATGTGCATGACTGTTAAAAAAAATTTCACATGGACAACTTTGTTCTTGTGAATTATGGTACAAAACGGAAAGACATATGACATAGAGCACTGTATGAACACAGCTTTCCTGCATTCTGTAGTAGTTCTATAACACCAGCTCTGACAGTAGTGCAGCAGAACAAACCAAAAAAAAAACAGGAACTTGTCTCATGGACATTCCACAAGATTAAATGTAACTATAAAAGGTTAAAAATTATGACATCGTTCTTTAATATTGCTGTGGTGGAAGAGGAATAAAGCACTTCAGGACATGCTGTTAACGTAAACTTTGGGGTGGTTACAGTCTTCTGCATTGTGCTGTTGATTATTTTCCTTTAACAGCGCACATAGTCAAGTTTTAATCCTTACATAGCAAGTGGAGGTGTACTGGATTCAAACCATGCGAATGAGCCGAGTCAAGATTATGAAGAAAAGATTGTGCAGGGCTTAAAGGACTCTAAAGAACATTCTTCTTCCATGTAGGATCCAGAGCATAATGACACTAAAAGATGTCATGTGAAGAGCTGAGGAATTCGTGTCGAGGGATAAAATTTGTTAATGAAGTTTTCTCCTCCTAATCTAATTTTGAAACACTTTGAACATCTCCAAAGGTCATTTCAAACTCAATTTTCTTAAAAAGGTCACTCTGAGAAAGCGACCATGGTTAACCAAAGTAAATAATAGCCATAGGTCTTGAGTGTTGTTCAGCCGTGGCCTGGGGGGAGAGCCTGTGCGTGGACTATGGGGTTTATTGTGGACATCCCATATTTTTTTCCCTTCCTCATGTCATGTGTAGTTTGTCACTGGACTGGATTCAGTCCATCTGCGCAAATTGACTATCTGTTAGAATCATCACAGAGACTTCATTTCAGCTGCTTTATTCGAGTGACATCATAAAGAATGAGTGATGTGTACCCACCCAAAGAGCCGCTTCTGGAAGATCTGTGAGTCCAGCCTTACTGAATTACAGAAAAATCTCAAGCAGGGTTGACTGGTCTCACTAAAATTTCCAGCCCAACTACTTTTCCTGCAAAAAAAGATCTGAAGCAAACCCAACAAATGTGGCTACTGGAAAGGGAGACACATTTTTCTTATTTTTCTCAGTCATTGCATGGGAAATAAGTTCGCCATGGTGAACACGCATTTCTGATTTGCCATATCTGCAATACGCCTCTTTATCCTCGGACCGCATGGACATTATCCACTGCATAATCCTACTTTTTCTTCTCCCAGTCTATTCAAAATACTGCATCTTACAACAGAAATGCTTCTGTAGACTGTAGATACAATGTCTACATTCACGCTTTCTCACTGTTTACTGTAGCATGTGTTTGTGGAAATTGATTAGATTTAATTCCGACTATTTGCTTCAAAACAAGAACTACCCATGGATTTGCTTTTTCTGCCTGAAAGGTTCTTTCAAAACTGGCCCAACTTGGCATGAAAACCGTGACCCTGGCAACCCTGATCCAAAGGTTTTTTGCTGAATGCTTTGGCAGGTCCATTAACCACTCCTATAATGTTCTAATACAAGTTTCTGGAAGGCAACAAGAACGAGAATTTCATGAGTTCCTTGGTCTGGTTCTGGGCACAAACTTGGGGCATTTGTTATGTAGTTGGCTCTCGAAGGCTGGGTAATGGACAGGACTTTGGCAGCGCTGCTGACCTGCTCGTCAACAGCTGTGGAGACCCATCCAGCAGATGTCAGTTTAGTGGGGCTGAAGTTGAGGGCAGTGGGGTGAGAAAGAGGCCAGGAGAGGGGTCCTCACCACCCCTCCATCATCTGCTCCAGGCTCACTGCATATCAGAGCTGTGCCTCCTGTTCACCTCCTCGACTATTCTCAAGCACATGTTGAACAACAGCGGTTCAGATTTGTGGACCTAGTTTCATGATATTACTCTTGAGATTGAGAGATGTTCAGTAATTTATAAGCAATCCCCTCTTAGCATGTCTAAACACTATTGACCAACCTCATTTCCGTCAAGAAAAATCTCACTATTGCCACGCAAAAAAAAAAAAAAACACCAGCATCTCGTTATTACGTGATATGTATCTCATTTTTATTAGAAAAGCATCTTGTTATTATGGATGGGGATTTTTTTTCCTGCATAACAGCAATACTCTTCTGTACATACAGTAAATGTGACTGTATTAACATAGTTTGCAAATGTTTGTGAGATGCTTTCTTGAAATAGTGAGATTTAATTTTGTAATAATGTGACATTCTCCTAATAGGGAGACTTTTTCCGTGGAATGGTGAGTGTGTTTCCTGGCGTGAGCTACACACAGATAATTTTATTATTCTTAATGGGGTAGATGAGAAAATCTTCCTAAGCATTATATTATTATTATTAGCAGTAGTAATGGTAGTATCACTACATATATTTAATGACAATAATCAACAAGCAGAATTGTAATAAAATAAAAATAAAGTCGTTTTCGACTGGTAGTGGGGCTGCTAGCATGCAGACAGATGCTAATACAACCTCCAAACAAGGCAAAGCTGAGTTCTTGATGTCCCACAACCTCTGAGCTGTTCAACATCTCTGCTTAAACACTAAAAGCGATGAGATCTGACATCTATGATAACCCTATATCAACGTGTTCACTGTGGAGCAGAATATCCAGTGTCAGATCCACTTCCAGACCCCTCCCACGAGGATCCTCACCCCATCTATCTTCATCAGAAACCCCTGCTGCAGTTTTATCACCCCGGTTGATAGATTGCGGGATCGGATCCATATCAGTTCCATGCTGGCGTGACGGCCTCTCCGGTCTCTCTGAGCACCATGTTCTCTCCCTGTCGCTGAGCTGGAGATCTAACGGCCAGGTCGCTTCCCAGAGAGACAGAAAAGAGAGAGACAGAGAGACAGAGAGAGAGAAGCTTGTTGCTTTTGCTTTGAAACGTTAGCCGGGTCAAACGTAAAAGTGTGGGGTGCTTTGTAAAGGAAGACAGACGAGCGAGGACGAAAAGCAAGGATCAGAAGATGAAGAAGTTTCTGCTAGCTGTAAATCAGCCCTTCTTTCATTGAATGTGAACTGTGTTCTCATCTAATTTGTGCTGATGCATTTTAAGCGGCCGTAGCCACTCCACTTGAGTTAGCTGCTTAGCTCTGTCACACAGATTCTCTTTTCAGCACTAATGAACATAGCGCATGATGCTATTATAGGTAGAATCTAATAAGCTGTAAGCATTGCCCTGTTACGAACCATACAAATCCATTTGGCAAGAAGTTAGAATTGGGAGTCGTGGTAGCATCTGTCTTTATACTAGCAGCTCGAGAGAGGACTTTATTTTATTGCTTGTAGTAGAACCATTAACACTGGGAAGGAAATTCAGCACAGCGCGCTAGTATTAGCATGATCCGCTATATGTAATAGCTGTATTGAGATGCATCCAGGATTTATTACAGTAAGTTTCTTGCACAGAAATCCCACCCAGCCCGACAGGCAAGCCCCTCATTCCTCCGAGTCTGAGCTTATGTTCTATAAAAGAATAAATAGGATTTGGTGCAGATTTCAGAGGAGCAAATTTGTTGCAGTGCATCCATGTGAATGTTCGAACAGTTTCTTATTATTAAATTTAAATGACTTGCTTTCAGTTGCTCTGTATTCTCTGATACTTATCACACTAATCCCTCTGCATCCTCCCTGCGTTTCGCACTCATAGCTACATTAATTAGCATAGTGCCAGTCTGCCAGTGAGTGTGTGTGTGTGTGTGTGTTTAAGAGTTTGTGTTTAATCATTGTAACAGGAACCCAAAACCTGTGGATATTTTGGCACCAGAAACTAGAAATAGAAAGAAAGATTCTAGCTGAAAGGTTTCTCATACCTGGTGAAGATTGGCACCAAGAGGAACTAATGATTCTTGAGGTTGGGGCTAGCAGCACTTTTGATTGCTGATTGGCTACATATATCACATGACGCAACACATACTATATTACTATACACGTAGTACACATAGCCAGGTACTGAAAAAAATGACACAACATATAGAAAACAAATGGGTTGTGTTTGACAGAAGCACTGCTGGGAGAGAGAGAGAGAGAGAGAGAGAGAGAGAGAGAGAGTTTCATGTGATGCTCACTCTACCTTTTAACAGTGATCTTTGCTCTGTGATGCTAACCTGCAGAAACGTTACATTTCAATTTAGCAAAAAAAAAAAAAAATTTACAGCACAAACAAACTGATATACTTTCCTATTCTATTCATGTCAGGCAAGACTTCACTGAGGTTCTCAAATGAATTTATTCGTAAGTCATTGAGAGGAAAAATGTTCGTAAAAATATTCCACGTTTTGCTCCATATCTGTTTAAGGAGATTCACAAACGTGAACCTCGACTGATCGGCTTGAAACTTTATAATTGGTGATGAGTTACTGCGATTGTTTTTATACAGACTATTTATTTTTGCAAAACTCAGTCATTTCATATTAGGAACTTGAAAGAATCCATAAATTAAGACAAATATGACAAGCCGTTCGGTTAGAACAAAAGAATTGGCACCCTATAAAAGGAGGAAGCCTTAGTGTGTGTCTTTGGTAGGCGAGGCGCCGCAGTGGCTGAGCTGCATTACTGGAAGCTTTAGTGCATGCCATGCATAACAAGCTCCTTCAACATGTAGTCACCACTTTTCCATTTCCAGCTCTTTTGTGGGCATGGCTAGATGCAAATCAGCAGATTGGATGAGTTTGGTAATTTATGGCTGATTGATGTTTATCAACAGACGCAAGAAAGTATGAGGAAAGATTTTAGACATGTTGAAAACTTTTGTAAATCTGGTAGAAAATCTGGCCTATGAAACTATTTACACTTAACTTTGGTAAAAGATTGAAAAATGCATCTCATAAATTTTTGTCAAAATGGGTTGGACCTAACAGTGGTGATGTTAATGATGAGGCTGATGCTTTTACTGTCACTGTCACCGTCACTGTGACCTGTTCTCATATACAGGATACTTTTCACAGTCTCTGAATGTGTCGTCCTTCATAAGGCAGCAGATCATCAGTCTCAGTAGACAGGAAATGCTTATGAAGGATGAGACGGGTCTCTGTGGAGGAATTAGGCTGGATTGTGGGATGGAGGGAAAACTGGGACTGTCCAAGGTGACTTTGTGATCAGGTTCCAGAGCAGAGCCTTAAATCCAGCTGAGAAATGCAGCTGGTGTGGCCTGGACCGGGCCGGCATCCTTACACACACACGGACATGTTTAGAGGCTTTTAGTGATTTCCTCATGTCTTCCAGCATTTGCATTTTTGAAGGGACACGCAAACCTCACAGTTCGGCAAATTGAACTCGATTGAAGAGCATGCTGCAGAGATTTGAGTTAAATTATGTACCTCGGTGATGGCACTCAAAGGGCAAATTTCGCTCACAGGATTTTCTTGTGATTCTAGAAGCACATCCACATCGAGTGCAGGATCTAGAGCATAAAATCCTGCATTTTAACAGAAAAATAACCTAAAATACCAGGTTAAAAAAAAAAGAAAATACCAAGAAATTGCAAATCACAATTTTCTTTTTTAGGTCACCTACAAAGTTTAAGATTCAGACCCAGAAGCATGACGTCACACTGTATTAGATGAAGAAGGCAGACAATTGCTGTGGAGTTGAAAGACCAACAGGGTCAAGAGTACGGTCCCGGGGTCATAGGTCATGTGGCACTGCTACTATTTCAGAGTCATTTAAGGGAAGGAAGTGGTGCATCCCAGCTTCCGTGCCCTGGGGCCAGGAGACCTGTTTATCCAACCCCGGTAGGAGATCAGTTCAAGCCTAGCCACCCGGTCCAGCGCACCTTAATGGAGCCAGTCGATGACATGAGGCCGACTTTTGCTGCTTTTTTCCCTGCCGGAGTGGCGTGGATTAAGGCTCGAGCCCGAGTTAAAGGGCCCCCTCAGAAGCTTTATAGTCTGAAAGTGGGGGAAGGGTGGGCGTCGCTTTCTGCGACTAAAGACTAAAGAAAAAAAAGAGGGTTTGAACCGAACACTTGACAGATGGGTAAGAGTCATCTTTGGTCGAATCAAACGCTAAAGATCCATTGAAGCCGATTTGAATGAGATGCTAGCTGCTAGCGACCTGACAGTTTTGCACACAGACAATATAAATACCACTTTGGGAAAAGGGGGTGGGAGTCTGGCAAGAAAGGGGTGTGTGAGTGTGGGTGTGTGGGTGTGTGTCTGTGCATGTGTGTTTTGTCGAGTGTGTCTGCGGTTCCACCGCCTCCGAATAGAGTGTGTCCTTGTGTGCATACCATGAAAGTGGAACTCTTAAAGGCCTGTTTAAAAAGGGACGCCCCCTCTTTGTGGCCAGTGTTCGGTCCGCTGTATTGAGAGTTCTTTGTCCCGCTCTTTCATCCTGCCTCACAATGGACTGGGCCATTTGAAACACAACAGTAGATGAACTGTGCTGACAGTGTATTAAGCGCGGATGAATTGCCAGTGCGAGGCATAGATCAATGTCGTTCAACCTTTGGTGCACACTGGGCCCCGGCCTTGTCCTGGTGAAATGGAACAGGTTGCCGTCTGTACGGGCCGAGCCTTTTCACGTCCTCTAATTATATTCATGTTTTGGTGAAGCAGAAGCCTTTTTACAATGTGTAAATTACCGTCGGTTAAAGACCAGCGTCTAGAGTCGCTTCTGTGGGAGCTTATTTTGTAGTGTGATGACAATAGTTTTCGTAGAAGAAAGAGGATTTGGTTGATGATGGAGCCTCGCTGGGTTCCACATCTTGTTTATTTATTTATTTTTGTGAAATTCAAGACTTCTGCGTGAATGTTTTCATAGCAGCGATCATTCTGGTCACATTTAAAGTGTTTAAACCATCAAGATGTCTGTGTTGTGGAAATGTGTGGTCTACCGCCGACCTCGTAATCATGCAGCCTCTCTAAATGGCAGCTCAGGGAGCCTTGTTTATACAGAACACAGCTTCAGCCACTTAGCAAGAACAACAGGGACCTCGCTGTGTGATAAAACACTCTTTCCCACAGGGACGCGCTCTCAATCATCCCCACTGAGTGCATTTATGTCTGAGCAATAAATATTTTGGGTTATTAATTCTGAATAGAATGAACATTTGGATTCATTCTTACTGTGTCAAATGGATACGAGCGCAGCAAAGTATTTCAGCAGATTGAACCGAGCACTTGAAAAATTCTGCGTCAAAATGGTAGTTCAGTGATTCCAGTATTTTAAACATTTTTGAAACATTTTTAAACATCGTAGCTTCTGCAGATCCTGTCACTTCACATGCAGTTATCTGAATTTGCTTCCTGATGACGTTTTCATTGAAAATGGAAAAAGTTTTCACAGCCTTTCGTGGATTTTTGAAAAAAAATTTAATTTACCCTCTCTGGACTGATTAGCAAACAAATGACATGGCTTGTTAAAAAAATAACTTTCGCCATTCAGTCGTGTTAGTTGCTTATCCAAACATTACCTGGATTATAAGTCAATTTTCTCATTTTACTTGTATTTTCCTTGTTCTGTACTTCAACGAACCTCTTGTTTATTTTCTCTTCCCAGGTGTGGTTTAGTAACCGACGAGCCAGATGGCGCAAACAAGCAGGAGCCAATCAGCTGGCAGCGTTTAACCACCTGTTACCTGGAGGGTTTCCTCCTACTGGAATGCCAACACTGCCAACCTATCAACTTCCAGAGACCACCTATCCTAGCACCACCCTCTCCCAGGGTAAGAACCAATCACATGCTGCGTCTTGATGATGAGCCGCTTCATTCCAGTGGCTTTAATTTATCATTCTAATACGGTATGCATTTGCATCGTAGATGGCAGTAGCACATTGCATCGACCTCAGCCTCTCCCACCCTCCTCCATGCACCAGGGCGGGCTCTCGGCCGACAGTAGCTCCGCCTACGGCCTCTCGTCCAATCGCCACACCTTCTCCAGCTACTCGGACACCTTCATGACCCCGTCGGCTTCGAGCAACCACATGAACCCGGTCAGCAACGGGCTCTCCCCACAGGTCAGACGGAATTAAATCACATTCCTCAGTGTTGGAGTAGTGATAAAGGTGCAGTGTGTAATATTTTCAGCTCTCCGCTGTCTGTGATTTGAACTGCAATTGTGCAAAACTATATTTGTTTTCAAGAAAATAGGAAGAAATGAGGGGTGGACCTGATTTCTGGGCCAGAAAAATGAAAACAGTATCCTGAAGAGTATCATGAAGTGACTAGTGAGATCCATTGCATGGCAATATTGGGAATTGTAATTTTTCTAAGGTATCTTTAAAAATATATTTATTACAGGTGTAGAAACACTTTTAAACATCACAAACTGCACCTTTAAATAATTTATTTTTCATTAATCCTGAGTACAAAGTTTCCTTTTTTCATTGCAGTTTTGCCAAAGGGTTTTACCAAAAGGGTCCTGAATATTACATCACAGCACACTTAGATTCTGGACTCTGATTGGTCAGAAGGTGTTGATTAATTTTCTATAATAGCAGCTCTGACAGTAGTGCAGCTGCAAATCACAGGTTTATATTAATGTGCTCATTCTAACACATTAAAAATGCTCCACAAAAACGGATTAAAAACGAGTATAATTGGTGATGTGGTGAAGTTTTCTTTATGGAGACGTTTATTTAACATTTGTGGAAGGAGTCTCCAGTGTCAGTGCTTTGTAACAGTCAGCGGTGAAGCTGTAACTTTAAGTTTTCCAACAAAGAGGAGTTTACACTCTGTGGTTTCTTTGTAACATGACAAGCTGCATATGTTTTACTTCAGGAGAGAGAGACATGAGAGGCTGGTGAGGGGATGACTGTTTATAGCTGCTATAACATAAGTGAGAGCAGGAACTAACATTACATGTATATATAAAAGGATAAAAAGTATGACACATTGTTCTTTAATGAATACAGATATGTAATTATTGGTAAATTCCTGTGGTATAAGAGGACTAAAATATACTTGGGGATGTGCTGTTATAGAAAAAAGATCAACTTTGTAGTGGTAAAAGTAACTCTGCTTCTTAACAATATGCATCATTGATTATTTTCCTGTAAAAGCATGACTCTAAGTGTTTACTCCTCACCTAGCCTGCACTAGAGCAGTATAAAAACCTACTTAAACTGCTACAGTTCCTAGAAATGTCGATGTTGTCTTAGAGGAAGTTGAAGCAACAGTCGGAGATGAAGTTGATATATTTCACGCTTTCAGTCTCTATAGGAGGAGTTAATAGAGCAGAGAATTACTGAATGTGATTTGAAGCTTCAGTGTCCTAATTGCAGTCAATAGGCGTCATTAGATTAGCCTTCGAGAGCGGGTTTCTCCTTCCGCTTTGCGTGGGTTTGTTAGCATGTGTACAGTAGACATGTCGCTGTGTGTCTGCGTGGGCGAATGTGTCCTTCTGAATATGGCTAGCTGTAGATCATTGGCACTGTATGGAACGCGTGTGTAGACGGAGAGAGCGATGAAAAATTATGCGTATTGACACGAGCGAAGAGTGAATTATACACAATTACCCATCAATACCGGGCAGTCTTGCTGACCCTCACCAACAAGATGTGGCTAACAAGCAGAAAATAAGATTGAAATGGTGTGTAAAGAGTTGAAAATGAATTTCAATGCTGCATTTGTCCACAATTACCCCTCGTTCACACATGTTTTATTGAGAGTTTTTTCTCGCTCTCATTCTTTTTTTTTTCTTTTCTCAAAGCAGATTGGAGAACATTTCGTGGTATTAGCTCTCTCTCTTTTTCCCTAAGAAGAAAGAATGAAGGATTTGATGACAAAAAAAGAGCTTTTCCGTTGCAGCAGGATAACACGGGCTCCTCGCCGTGTGTGTGATTGTTAATCACAGCACAGAGGTTTTAAGCGCTAATGCTCTCCTGCTCAACCTGCGCAAATGCCACAGCACACACACACACACACACACACACACACACAGATTTTTTTACCCATTAATGTGCCTCCCTTATACCAGCTACAGAATCAGCTTCTCAGAATTCCTCTCAGTAATACATGATAAATGTTTCCTGGTTAATGCTGGGGATTAGGACTGCAGCTTTTGGGCTTGAGAAGAAATTAGAAATTAATTTTTGATTTTTTTTTTTTTATGAAGAGGCTACCTTTTTGTCATTTTGTTGAAAATGTATGATATTAAAAAAAAAATCTGTTGGAAAAATTCAATTAGACATTTTATAGAAAGGCTTGAATCAGTGCGATGGTAAAGTGGTTCATAATTCTGGTGTGCTATAATTAGGTAAGAGATAAAGTACTCTATGTCATGCTGTTATAGGAAAATACAGCAATTTGTCAATCATAACAATTTTAATTTATTAAAGACCGTCACATTGTACTTTTTATCCGTTTATGGTTACATTTAATGCTGTGGAACGTCTGTGAAACAAGTTATTTCCTGTTCTCGGTTATAGTAGCTATAAAGTCTTTCCCTTACCAGCCTCTCTTTTTTTCTCTCACTTAAAGTTAACAAGACAAAAAAAAAAAAAAAAAAAAGAACGTAGCATGTTACCGAGAAACTGCAAAAAGAAAATGGCAGAAAACTTAAAGTTACAGTTTTACCTCTGACTGTTGCAAAGCGCTGACACTGGAGACTCCTTCCGTAAATGTTAAATAAACGTCTCCTTACAGAAAACCTCACCGTATCGATGATTATACGTCCTTATTTGTTAAATAGCAAGTTTTTAAATCTGTTTTTATTAAACTTGGAGTATGTGGAGCATCCACTGTACAAGTCCCTGTGAACGAGCAAAAAAATCAATTATCAATTAATCAAAATCTTATGAGGTGAGATCAGATCTGAGAATTCTACAGCGCTGTGGTATATAACCAATGCAGTGTTCATAGATGAGCTTTTCCGCCATCGTGTATTCCTAAACGTGGAAAATGGTGAGACATGTGAGGAGGAGGGGTGAAGGGCTAAATCTCTCACTCATTCTCTGTCCTTCTCTCTCGGCCATGTGGTAGAGCCATCAGACTCTCATTGGGCTGGAGATATATGTCCGGCCTGACAGCAGAGCCAGAGTTCAGGCTCAGCTCAAAGTCTCTGCGCTGTGGCTGCCAGCATTTTCACACGAAACCTCCGACCGAACGCAGGAATCCCTACCGCACTCCAGCATCTGCTGCAGTCACTTACTGCTGAACTCCACATCCGTCGTTTCACCAGGAATCTCTCAGCTTCCACACAACAGTAAAGCTCAATCTGGGCAAAAACTTAAAGATGCCGAGGAGATGCCTGGCATTCCTGCAGTGTTTCCTAATAAAGGGCTGTTTGTTGTAAAGCTTTTCCCAGTGGGAAATTTCTTTTTCTTTCATATCACAGGAGATTTAATAGTGATTCTCACTTGTGCTTCATTTAGCACAAGAACATTCCTTAGGAGAAATAACATGAGACAAAAAAAGAGTCGTGAGATTTTTCAAAACGGAAAGAAAGACCACACTTAATGTGCTGGCCAAAGAGCTGTGAGGTGAATAATGATATTTAAGTTACATGGAATTGAAATCTCTTCTCCAAATAAAATTGTAAATGCTTGAACAATAAATGTATATTTGCGTATTTAACGTATGCAGATACTTTACATGGCAGTATTACTACATTTACAACTAAACTGGAATGGAGAATACTCAGCACCCAGAGTAATACTCAGACATGATAATATATATATATATATATATATCGAAAGTAAGCTGTACGTCTCTCTAAATACACAAAAGTACACGTGTAGTATATTTGAATGGACTTGGACACGTCATTATCTTGTGCATGACTTTGCTGAGATTTTTACTGTGAGATTTACTGGTGTGTTTTGTCTCAGAAGAAGAGGCTGAGAGACAGAAGCAGACATTTTATTCACAGAAACTACACCAGTAATATGGAGAGCTCTTATTTTAGAGGTTTTTTCCCCCTGTGGGAGCATCCCTTTGTGTTCTCCCGAAACTAGAACCTTTAACCTGTAGGAGATGTATCTTTAAGTCTGGTTCCTTTCCCAAGTTCTCTCTCTCTGAAGATAAAATCTGAAAAAAAACCATCTTCCCTTTCCTAGATATACAACACTGCTATATTGAACATCTGTTTGGTGGAGACAAGCCATTTCTGCACATGGCTGGTAAAAATTGACCAAAATGTTGTCATTCCTGGCAAATGGGTTGCGGTGGCCGAGTGGCTGGTGGTAATGGATCCCTGCTGATCTCAGGACAGCTGTCGCAGTCACCTTTACAATCCCATAACCCACACAGACACACTACATTTTCTCATTACGGCCCGGCAGAAAACTCATCGCTGCTCGGCGGCCGGCGGTTGTCCTCATCGCCGCTTGTAGGAAGTCAGGAGGTTGAACTCGGAGCGCTGCCATGTCAAAATGAGATCCATTAAGCCGTGCTTGACCGGGCCAGAGGTATGGACTGATTTTTTTTGGTCCCTTTTTCATTTTGGAGCACAGCAGGTGCTGGAAGAAGGGAAGGAGAAAATGGCCACCGGTCAATAGGGAAAGCACGGGTCAGAAAAATAACAAGGAAAACGTTTTTTTTTTTTTTCACTTTACTTCTTTGCAGTAGAGGACATTTCTCCTTGTGCGGCCGTGTGTAGTTTAACAGGGAAGTTTCAAGTCCCTTAATAGCAATCGATTTACGTAATGTAAAGAAATAGTAGATTAATAATAGTAATCTAGAGAAGATACACAGAAGTTTATCAATCGACCTCAAACCTGTGGAATCTTTAGTCATATACACACAAAGTCTTTTTCAAAGTTTTTTTTTAAACTGCACATTCAGGGACTGTTAAAATCGATTATTCTGTATTGTATGATACTGCTGGGAGATAAGAGAAAACAACATACTGATGGCACTAATTAGGCAAATTTATATGTGCGTGTGTGTGTGTGTGTGTGTGTGTGTGTGTGTGTGTGTGTGTGTGTGTGTGTGTGTGTGTATCTTGCTGAGGACCAAATATCCCCAAAAACATAGGAATATCTGACAGTTTTGACTTTGTGGGGACATGTGGATGGTCCCTATGAGATAAACAAAACACCTAAAAGAGCTGAAAGGTTTCTTTTTAGTTACTGAGGTTAAGGTTAAGGTTAGATTTATGTCATTTAGCATAGCATTAATTAGCTACATTAATAATTCTGATAGTGAGAGGCCCTCACAAGGATAGATAGACAAATACTGTGTGTGCATGTGTGTGGGTATGAAAGAGAGAGAGAGAGAGAGAGAGATTAAGCTAAAGTAAGTCTAATGTAAGTATGAATGACAGAGTACATGGCCGTGTGAATTCAGGTAAATTTGGGAAGGTATAAATTAGCAGTGGCCTGAAAGGTGAAAATTAATCCTTACTAAGCTCTTGGTTGCGAGAAATAATGAATTAATTCCTGTGACATTGTAAAGGGGGAGTGGTCAACATCAAACAGGAAGTGAACACCAAAAAAATTCTTGAGTTAGGAATATATTCTGACTCACATATTCCACATGTATGAGGCATATAAACATAAGATGTACTACAGTAACAAAACAAGCATAAAGAGAGTTCAAATCTCATCCATGAATAAGATTTTATCATGTCCTGTTATGGAAATTTGATTGATTGATCCCTTGAATAAGTATATTATGAATAAATAATGTTTTGAGGAAGAAAGTGAAAGATGTGTCCCAAATTACCGAATGTCATTAAAAGTGGATTTCAGTCACTTGTCATGAAAAAGGGAATAGCATGTGAGTTAACTATGCTTCTTTACAATATGATAGAAACATTTTTCTTTCACATGTAGATAGTCAACACTAGAAGTGTAAACCTCAGGCTTCCACAAGCTATGATGCTATTTTCATTCATAAGGCAACGATTTGATATTTGATGATGCTACAGAATTCACAATGATACAAAACAATATGATGTGATTCGATACGATACGATGCGATACGATGCGATTCATGATTGTTGCGTTAATTCATTGCAGTCGTTGCCTTTTAAATTCGTGCATCAGTCAAAATCATAGGATTGTTACACCCCTAATCAACACCTTGAGGATTTCAGAAATGAGAGAAGTAAGAGGAATGTCTGGACATGTGAGTAAGGCAGGGTGCGGAGTAAAAGTGAAGAAGCCTCGATGCACACTCTCCTCACACTCCTCGCTTTGATCCTTGTCCCCGGGCCTGTGTGTGCCCGCGCCGCCCGCTCTACCCGCTCTCACCGCCGTCGCTCTCGAGCTCTCCACAACTGTCTGACTGAGATAAGGGACGAGAGACGCTCCGACTGAACCGTTCTCCTCGTCTACACTGCAGCCCTGTGCATTTACAGAAGCTCCAAAGAAGAGAACACAGATCTAATGAGCTCGCTTTCTTCCAGCTTCCATCTTCTATGTTCCTCACTGACTTTTGACAAGACCTCTGTTTCTCCTGCATATAAATGAGCGTGCACACACACACACACACATACACACACACACACTTGGGCATTATTATAAGCTGCAGACTGGGCACGGTGTCAGCTGGCGTGCTCTCAAAGCAGATGAGCGCATATCTGTATTTATACCACCCTGTACACACTTCCCGTGTGTGTGTGTGTTTGTGTGTGTGTGTGTGTATACTTACAGAGGGGTATTTATTTTAATAACTACATTAAAGCTGATACTGTTTATGTTTTTTGTGTAATGGGAAAAGACGCATAAGAGGCTTGAGAAAGAAGATGTGTGCCAAGAAACATGCTCGGGTTTTCCCAAATCACCCACAGGCGCGAAAACTTTTAACATCAGGGGCTCTGTTCGGGTGTTCTGGTGATTTCTTTTTGTATCTAAAGAGGAAGAAAATATATTTTCTCCCCCTTTTCACCCATGACTAACTACTAAAGTTGTTCACAGGTTCAGAGCTCAGATGTGTTTCTTGCACTCTATTTGACAGACAGTAGCTCAGTTATTGCTGAATATGAGAGAGTAAGGCAGGAGATGATGAAATTAATTTTATAAAAAGTATTTAGTACCACTTTGACCTTTTAGCAAACCTCTACTGTCTGTTTTGCAAATGTTATGATTTAATTCGTATAAAGCGTTATAAAGCTTCGAGATCCTGTGTGAGCTTAGTGTTCATATCTGTTCTTTAAACACTTTTATGGAAAAGACTCATGAACTTCACATGTTAATGATCACATGAAATTTACCCACATAGTTTCCATGCTGTTTCTGTTGGTCTCTATCGCTGTCTCTACTTGTCTTTCTCTTTTTGTTTCTTTCTGTCCCTCCCTCTCTCAGTCTCTCTCTGTCTCTCTTTCTCTTTGTTTCTTTGTTTGTTTCTGTCTATATCTGTCTGTCTCTGTTTCCCTCTGTTTCTTGCTCTCTCTTTTCCCCAAACTCAGATATAAAAGGCTGCGGAGGGACAATAAAATGCTATTTAAATGCAAGGCTGTATCTCTCTCTCTCTCTTTCTCTTTCTTATATATATATATATATATATATATATATATATATATATATATATATATATATATATATATATATCGAGAGAGAGAGAGAGAGATAGTTTTTCCTCCTGCCTCTTGATAAATGATGAATGTAAGGGAATGTGATTTTTACATTTATCTTGCAGAAGCCAGCAGCCAATATAAATTTGGGCAAATCCTAGAAGATAGTGTGTGTGTGTGTGTGTGTGTGTGTGTGTGTGTGTATATATAGAAAATGAAGAATGAGAGGAAAGTGGGGCGTGTGTGTACTGTGTGCATCCTGAATGCCAGTTACAGTGAGCTATTACAGCTGGGATTTACAGCATTGAGTCTCAATCTGGCCCTGAAATGCAGATTTCTTGAACATCACCATACCGATTATTGCCTACAGATCTATAGATTAGGCTTTTTTTCTGCAGACAGGTGGAAGTGGGTTTGTGTGTGTGTGTGTGAGGGTGTTTAGACATGTCCAGGGTCCAGGCATGGCTTTGTCCTCAGATCTACAGGTTCAGTGGGTCACGAGGTCACGGGGTCGCTGTCTGCCCGAGTAAACATGGGTGAACCTGCGCTGGTAGCTCCAGCCATTTGGACAGCGTCACTTTCTCCAATGTGCTTCCTGTTAGTTCCACATGCCAGTGTGACAGGTGCGTGGACATGATTAATACCGCGACGGGTTCTTACTCGCTTACACACCACGCTCACACGCTCTCGTTTTCTCTCACACTCATTGGCACCCCACTGGACAAAATCCCCCAAACCCTCAGAGTTTTTTTTTCCCCTTTGAGATTAAATTCTGTCTTGGATACCTAATATGGACGTCTTTGGATGTCCATAAAACGGTTCTTACACAAATGAAAGAGGCTTGATGAGGATTTAAAATGATTTCAGGGAAGGATGATATTGTGTTATGATGCTATAATGGCTTTGGGACACTCTCAGAAATAAAGAAGTACTTTTCCTTGTCACTCTTGGTATCATAAAGCAGACATTTCTTTTACCTTTAATATTAATATTATACCTGGAAACATTTAACAATGTATTTTAATACACATAATTGAACATTAATCACAACTGATTTACCTTTAAAACTTCCCAAAAATAGGGTTGTATTTTTTTAAGCAGTAAGATCACAGGACAAACAAAGACAACATTCATTTAACATGAACCTGTGGATTTATTTTAGCGTTCATTCATTCGCCCATATTAACTTCTGGTCCTGGTGACTAGAATTACTAGTTTGTTGTTTGTTTTGTGCATGTTAAAAATACAATCCCATCTTTAGTTGATACTGATTATGAAATGGAGTGATGTAGCTGAGGTTGAGGAACTGTCAGAGCCAGAACACACACACCATGTGAATACAGATTTCCAGACCACGCCTACTTCAGGTTTTAATGCTGCAATTCACTGTACTCGTAACGTGGAAAGCTCCAAGTTCCCCGAGTTCTGTTCAAAAAGTGATCCAAAAACATGGATTCCCAGAGCAAAGTCATATTTGTATGCCTAGTCACTGAATTTGATAACTATATTAATAAGATTTACATGAATTATTTCTGAGCAGTTCATGAAGAGAAATGACGTATAATGTAATTCGGCTGTGTTGTTCATGTTTGCTCATAAATATTCTGTTACAGTGGTCTTATCATGTTAGGATATTAGAGCTGAAATCAAATCTAAACTTACTGCACTCTTAAAACACATTTTCACTGCAGAAAAGATACATATCAAGTAAAATCAAGTTTTATCAAGTAGGAAATGATGCAAAGGGAATTCTGTTTCCTGTTGACCGTGTGCCGCCATACTGTTGTGATGTTAGGTGTGTTTATGTCAGAGAACTCAAGCAAGGTGGATTTTGGAGTTCCTGACTTCCTGACTTGAAAATTCTGAGTGGAACGACCCAATCTCCATGTCAGAGATTGGGTTTTTCATATAGAGTGGCACTGTGTAACACTCCTACTCTAAAAGCTAATTAATGTTCCTTGCCCAGGTAAACAGTAAAAGTACAAACAATGCAAAGATCACGCTTGATGGTAAAATTCCAGCACTAAGGAAAGGTGCAGTCTGCTACCTTTTGTTTCTGAGAGTGTAGATATTGTATAATGGGGCAAATAAAAATGATCAGATTCTATTGTTTCAGCTTGAGTATCCCTCGGTTCTTGAACACGCTCACTATCGTGTGTTTAGGAAGTGTGTGTCGGCCAGGGCGCTCATCTGGAAGCTTCCCTCTGCTCCCTGCCTCCAGCTGAGAGCTATTTCACTATTTATTTACATGTGATTATGGCTATGAGGTGCAGATATTAACACTGTCAAGAATAATTTGACCTGACATTTTTCACTGGGACGCCCCCCTGCTGTCTTCAGCAAACAAACCCCCACCACTCGGGTTCTTCCTCGGTTCCTTTGCTACGTTCTCTCTCTCTCTCTCTCTCTCTCTCTCTCTCTCTCTCGCTCTCTCGCTCCACCACAGCCATGCTGAAAGCACTCATCCGGAATCATAAAATGTGCCGTTTAATTTCTGCGAAGTGAGAGGTGTGTGTGTGTGTGTGCTTCTGTTCCTGGTGGCTGAATCCATCCCGCAGCCACTCAAGCATATCACTAGCGGAGAATAGAGGATTGCGCTCCATGCGCTCTGCAATTGCTCCCCAATAGAAGACGCATTAACCTCTGGTTCTCCGCCGAACATACTGCCAGCGTTTAGAGATGGAGCCGGCTCGTTCCCAACTCGTGTCCCTCACTTTACACACTTTGCACTTCGCCGCCTTGCTGCCGGCCCTGAGAGAGAGAAAGAGCGAAGCTCTGCTCAGACCTTTTTACGGCCTCTGTCTGCTCCCTGACACACACACTTTGACCTTATACCTTAACAGAAGGCAACAGTTAATACAAACAGGTGTGTTAAAGGTACAATAGTTGATTTTTGAAAAAAAATTGTTTAAGCCATGGCATGAGTACCAGTGTGTTACGTGGCTGAGAAAAGCCGTTTGTTAAACTCTGGTCCAGCCTGGTGACACTTGTCTGTGTTTACATTTCTTCTGTTAGTTTTTTATAGACACGCCCCTAACTCCGCCCCATTTCAGTCTATTAGGAAAGGAAAACTGTGAGCAAAAAAGTCTAAAAAAATCTAATCTTCAGAACAAGCTAGGCTGGTTAGTTAGCTGATACTAGCTACTGCTAAAAGCTTTGTTATGGTTACATTGTGTGCATCATGTGGTACGTTTTTATACACACACACACACACACACACACACACAAGCCTTGTGAGTTTTACACTTTTTCCTCCACGTTTGCGAAGCGTCAGCTTCCTGTAAGACTATCTGAAAAACGTGTGAAGTCTGAAACAACCTAAAGTGGTACAATCCATCATTTTGACTGAAAATGATTTAGTGATATCTATAGTCTTTCAAAATGACCCATTTCACCTGCAGTGCCTTCGATTTAAAAACAGTATGTTGGGGTCGTATGAAGAAAAGCCTGGGTGTGAAGTTAAAAACATTTCAGTGCTTTGCTCCGTGTGTGTGTGTGTGTGTGAGAGAGAGAGAGAGAGAGAGATAGTGATGAGCACTGTGTTGGTGGTGTAGAATATGAGTGTAGTAGAGAATATTAGCGAGCTGGCCGGTCAGAGGGAGCCATATGCGCTCAGTTTCATGCCGTTAGCGGGCTGTGAGGAGTGACAGCTTGTTCCAGCAGTCGCTAATCGCTCTCATCTGTGCTGCGCTTGTCAGTGCCCAGATTCTGTCAGTGCCAATCAGACGCCTAATTGAACACAATTATCACACCTTGCCTTCATCGCTTCAGCATCTCCTGGGTCAGTCTCTATTTCCTTTCCTCATTTCTGTCTCCTTCTCTCTCTCTCTCTCTCTCTCCCTCTCTCTCTCTCTCTCTCTCTCTCTCTCTGTCCTCGACGGAAGCTTCTTTTCACTTTTGATTAATGTGCTGCGGCCAATTAAGGCGCTGACGCCCACCGCTGCCCCCGTCATCTGCTCCCTGCCACCAGTCGGCTTGGCTCGGCGCTCCCAGGCTGCTTAATTGCCCCGCGCTCGCCTTCCACCGTGACCAAAAGCCCCCTAATTGAATTTATGCAACCACTGTTATTTTTAAATAGTCATTTTGTCTCCTCAGATGGGGGCTGTGCTGTGTGTGTGTGTGTGTGTGTGTGTGTGTGTGTGTGTGTGTGTGTGTGTGTGGGAGAGGAAGGGGGGAGCAGTCCACATTTCTGCAGGCTAGACTTGTGTGATTATGGGCTGATGAATGTACAATGGGATTTTATTGCTGGAAGCTCCTTTTACATTCTCACATCACTAAATAAAAACTTTTAAAGTGTTTATAATAACTACGTAAAGGTTTTGTATAAAGATTCAGTTAACTAACTTTACTTACTGCATTAGTTAACATGTACTTCAGCATTAATACACCTTAAATAACATTAACAAAGTAACACGGTAAGTTAGCTCACATTGTGAGTGTTGAGTCGAGAAGCATCAGTTAATTCACAGTATTTCTAAATGTTCCTGGACTCTTTTCCGTAAGGAGTAAATGTTGCAGTGATTTTTTTTACTTAAATGTGTTTGCTAAAGATTAACAGTATGTTGTAATGATGAGCGTAATGGAATTTATTTTACTCTCTGACGCATGTTTGACTTATTTTGGTTTAATATTTTAAAAAGCATCAGTGAATAACAAGGTTGTTAATGTTAATGGTACTGATGGTGTATTAATGTGTATTAATGCTGAAGTACATGGAGTGTTAATAGGTGTGGAACTGATCCGATACCCAGGATCAATATTGGTCCAATACCAGCAAAAAACTTTGGATCCGATATCAGAGAAAAAAAGAATGAATTTGATCCGGTGCTGTAACAAATGGAAAAGATGGGAATTAGACTTGGGAAAAAAATTTTTTTCTTGGAACTGGAAATGTTTACATATAAAGAGACGGGATTGTAATTTTTTTAATTACGCTTGTATGATGTGGTTTGTGTACGTTGTCTTTTAGCTATGTATTTTTCTGTTTTTTTTAAAAGGCTTTCAGTTAAAAATTATATAATTTAAAAGCTTAGTAGTTTTTAAAGAAAAAAATATCGGATGGGATTTGATATTGGTCAATACACAGGGTTTCAGTATCGGAAAAGAAAAAGGGGTATCGTGTCGTCTCTAATTGTTAATTAATGCATAAAAATAGTTAGTTAAGGAAAACCTGTTTAACGTTACAGAAAAATAATCATTCCACAACAACTCTTGAGTGAAGGGAATAAAAACTGCTGAAAATGTGTAGAAGTCTGGCCTGTTTCCATCCTTTACACATCCTTCAAGCTAAATCTAAAGAACCAGTATCAGTTCTAGACTGTGTAAATGGAGGATGGAGGATGTAAATGAAATTATTTATTTTCTCACTCCCTTTTACACCATTAACCCACTTGAGTCTCTCGCCGTTTTCACTCTGTCTATCAGCTCGGCCAATCAGTGATGTTGTTCTACTCTTCTCCGATAACTCTCAGCAGCTCACACACACTCGGGCAGCTCACACACACTCAGGCGGCTCACACACACTCCGGCAGCAGATTCTCCGCGGTTCTCCACCCTGACCTCTGTTAAACTTGAAGGTATCACCGGAGGGTACTGAGGACTCAAAAAGGGGGAGTTTGTGGCGACAAAGTCCCCATAATCCACTGTGGGCCAGATTAGGATTGTGTGTGTGTGTGTGTGTGTGTGTGTGTGTTAGGAAAGAAGGGTTCTGCTATCTCCTCTGCAGGCTGCCGACCCTCAGGCGAATTCAGTAACTCAGTCCTATAGAAGTCTTTGTACTCGACACTTCACCAATCACCAAACCTCTGTGTGTGTGTGTGTGTGTGTGTGTTTGAATAACTCTTTTATATCATATCATCATGCATTTATTTATTTTATTTTATTTTCCATGGACTGAGTAAGCTGTTTCATGCAATAAGAGGGATAAATGTAGGATTTTTGACTGTCAATGTTACTAAAGTGCACTTTCAATAAAATAATATTTAAAAAATAGAATTAGATTAATATATTTAATAAATACTGAATTAAAATATAGAAGTAATAAAATGTTTAATAAATTATACATAAAAAATAAAGCTGTTTCCTATGGCATGAGGGATTAAATTTAAGGTTTTTGACTCTCATTGCTACTAAAGTGTACTTACAAAGAAAATAATGAAAAAAAAAATTAGAAATGAATAAATGAATGAATAAATGAGTTAGTTTCTTAAAGCTGTTTAATAAATAATAAATAATAAATAAAATAAATGACATGGGGGAACAAATTTAGGATGTTTGACTTTCATTGTTACTAAGGTGTACTTACAAAAAAAAGATTTTTAAAAATGATTGAGTAAATAACTGAATAAATATGTTAGAAACCTGTTTAATAAATAGTATATGTAATAAAATGTTTAATAAATAATAATAAATAAATAAAAGCACGTGGCATGGGGGTTCATTTAGGATTTTTTCATTGTCTTTTCTACTGAAGTGGAGTTACAAAAAACAAAGGATTTTTTTAATGATGAATGAATGAATGAACAAATAAATGAATATGTAAAAACGCTGTTTAATAAATAAGAACTATATGATTAATAAAATCTTTAATAAATAACAAAAGAAATAAAGCATATGATGGAATAAATGATTTCTGATTGTCATTGCTACTGACGTGGAGTTACACTCACTGCTGTTTGTAAAAAAAAAAACTTTGAATGAACAAGCAAATAAATAGATGGACAAATAAATAAATAAATAAATAAATAAATAAGCAGTCTACTTATAATTCTCATTCCCACTTGTGAAAATGTAATCTAACTGCCACTTACATTTGTAGCATAATAATTTTATAGTGTATAATTTGACTGCTTGGTGCGCGCGTGTGTGTGTGTGTGTGGACGGAGTGAAAGCCCAGCGTTTTGTCTGCGTGTTTGTTTATCTGAAAGGATGCACATTGTATCAACTTACACTTGTGCTTTAGAGACGCCGCAGGCTGCGAGCTCTCAGAAGTTGGGAGAATTAATTAGTTTTTTTTTTCCCTCTTCGTATTATGACTTATTGAGTAATCTATGAGCAGAGAGAGAGAGAGAGAGAGGGAGAGAGACGGGTGTGTGTTGAGACGGGCGCTTACCCTGAGGCTCTGTGCTTTTACACACTGCAGTCCTGGCAGCGGTTATCTACACGACACACAGCTCATCAAAGTCACATGGAGAACGAGGGAAAGGAGAGTGAGAGTGAGAGAGAGAGAGAGAGAGAGAGATACTGCAGGAGGGAAGGAGGTTGTGAAGTGTGTGTGATAGCCACAAGGTGCTCGTCTTCTTCCCTCTCCAACGGGAGATGATCCAGATAAAACATGGTATCAGATTAAGACTCAGGATGCTATTGATTTGGGTTTTTTCAGCCACGTGAGCGTCCCGGGGTGACGAGACGTGTGTAATCAGATCTCAGGTGAAGGAGATAATCTCACTGCATCAAGGTCAATCAACTTCTCCTCAACCTTCTCATGGAACTTAGCACATTACTTGCCGTAGATTTATTTTCCTCTGATGCTTACTTTAACACTCTGTCTTTGGAAAGGTTTATTACACAACCCAAGCATATAGTTCACTTCACAGCCCATCTGTTGCTGTGCACAAAGTATTCACCCCCTCTACTCAGGGTTAGAGACCTCCACAAGACCACCAGTATGTGTGTGTTACGAGTGTACAACAGTGATGTTTGGGTTTTTAACACTGTCTCACTGACCAGCACCGGATATTTTTGGTTGCTGGACTGTTTCTCAACTCAGCATTCACTTGTAGGTGTGTAAAATACTCATATCATCATCATCATCACCATCATCATCATTCTTTGCCCCCTGTAAGTGTTCTACTACCTTCAAAGGTTCCCCCAGAGGGACAAACTCCTTTAGGATTCTGTATATTTTTTTAAATGATGAAGGAAAGAAGAAAGATGAAAAAGAAGGAATAGAAGCAATTCACCCTTAGAGAAAAAAAGGGTCTTCAAGGCTTCTTGGTCTTCTGGAGGTCCCTATTCATGGATGGGTGGGGTAGAGGGGGGCCAATACTTTGTGTAAAGAAGCAGATGGGCTACAACGTGAGCTATATGCATCTATACATGTTGTTTTAAATGAACCAAATACGTGTTCTTCTGATGGTCTGTTGTATGTGATATGCTATATATGTTTATAAAGGGTTCTGAAGTCTGTGCTCCTTAGAGTGTTTCTGTATTAGAAAGAGTTCCATGTAGAACCATTCTAGTTCACCAAGAACTCTTAATCATCAAACGAAGCCTTAAAGAACCCTTGAAGAACCCTTTTTTTTCAAGTGTACTATATCAAGTAGAACCTGTTTAGAAGGAGGCTAAGAACCCTTATTACCCATGCACACTTCAAGAACCCCTTTTTCTAAAGGTGTACCAAGTCACACCAGCACCATACCCCCGCATACCACCCCGCCCACACACACACACACACACACACGCACACACACACACACACACACGCACACACGCTGAATAGCATGACAAGGGCTAACTGTGCTCTTCCACTTGCTTTCGTTTTAATCAGGAAATATAAAAATTCTCCATACAGTCACATCATACATGTCTCAACTGGACAGACCATGAATCTCCAGCATATATGAATCCTTGTCACATACATGCTCCGTGTGTGTGTGTGTGTGTGTGTGTGAGGAGACCTATTGATAGAATTAACATGCGGAAATGGCTAACTGATGTGCCTCGAGTGTTTCCCATTTCCTAGGAGAAGCGTTTGTCGAATATTAAAAATAATACATTTCCTCCAGAGCATCAAGGCGGCTCCAATGTCCACGCCATGTTTCCCCCCCACCAGAGGCTATTTTGCACAGCGTGTGCACACAGGTTGTGCATATGTGTGTGTGTGTGTGTGTCTAAGCAACTCCATGATGGACTAATTGGTTTAGCAGGCAGGGAGGCCAAAGGGCAGCGCAGCGTAGCCGATTCAACACAAACCTGATGTGAGGAGAAAGAGAGAGATCATGTGTGAGGCATCTTTCCATCCTTTCTCTCTCTCTCTCTCTCTCTCTCTCTCTCTCTCAGGGCCTCACGTCCCTGAACATGGTCTCATAAAGCTCTTAAATATACTGCACAGGTTGCAGATTTACCATCTTGTTTATGGAACGGATGCAGAGCATTATGAGTGTTCCCCACACACCTTTCCCTCATTTCGCTTTGTCTGTCTCACATCTGGCGTTACTCTAAATCGCAGTATTGAACAACCACGGCATGATGTTCTGTACGCAGCCTCTCGCACTGATGTCTCACACGTTCTCTAAACAGGAATTTATACAGCAGTAAACCAGTCACACTGGAAAGCACTGAAGAGTTTTGTTAGTATTTCATTCCTACATTTTTGTTTCAGAGTTTTGTACTTTTACTGCGTACATCTGAAAATTCTCTTCCAGAAACCTCATGTCATTTTAATGATCACGTGACTCACGTGGGTTTTTGACACTTAATATGTTATTTTTTCACACAGTAGTACATCTTTTTTTTCCACCTAATTAATTTATTTTCACCTTAATTCCTTCACATGCAGTCCATGTGGTTTACTCCTCCACATGATCCATTCTTTTTCACATATTATTCACGTGATGTCACTTGGCGGCAATTTTCACAGCATCACGTTAAAATACACCTTCACATTGTTGTTCTACATGTGATCGAATATTACTCACATAATCACAATCTTTGTCAAGCTTCATATTCTCCCATACAGATCAAAGTAAAATTCCCAGTCCTGATGCACACCTTTAATAAGATTGTGGTAATATATTTGTTTTTGTTTCAAGCAATCACCTTTCTGTGCATTTTAGCCCTTATTTTAAAAAAATATATATGTATAGCTATATTTAAACATCTGATCAAAGCAATAACAATTTGTTATTGTTATATCATTAAAATTATCACAACTACCTCACCTGAATTGTCAATATTGTACAAATTTCTGATCTCAAATTTGTGATATTTCAACTGATATCATTTTGAAAAAAATATGTCCTGCATCCTAATTAAAACAACCAAATGACTTTACTTTTAAAACACATCTTTTATCTTAATTGTTAGTATATATCCGAGTAGCATCTTTCACTTTTTTTTTTAATGCAAAACCCCATATTTTCACTGTGAAGTCTAGTTTTTCTGTATTCTTCCATTCCTGTATATGTAAATTTAATATATAAAGTTAAACTGCTGAGGATTTGTGATCTGTTTTATAAAGCACAGTGTAATTTGGTCGGAAAACAAAAAGGCACGTCCGTGAATGGGTGCTTGGCCGGATCTTTCTTGACTCGTTATTATTCATGAGCAGGGGATTGTGGGATGCCTGGAGGGTGGGATTAAGTTCTCCCTCAGCGCTTGTTGAGCTGCAGGTCTGGGGACAGTGAGCTAGTCGCTGACGGCCTGGCTGACGCCCGTGCCCTGGCTCTTTCAGCCTGGGAGTCCACGCTGTCCCGGCGCTCTCTTACACTTAATAAATCTCTGCAAGAATTTCCAGGGTGAGATTTAATGCGTGGTGATGGATAAATCTCCAAGCCACTTATTAAACAAAGAGCGGAGCTTTGTTAATCTTCACACAACTCTTCCACAATATTGTATATATACATTATATATATATATATATATATATATATATATATATATATATATATATATATATATATATATATACATACCCATGACATCTTTCTCATTTTTTTAACAGTCTTTATTTTATTTGTAGTTATTTCTTATCTACAGCAGCATCCGTGAGAACGGATAAGAATTTCACTGGACATTGTAGTTTGTGAATATGACAGGAAAGTTCTTCGTGAAAAGTTCTTGAAAAGTTAGTACATGACTCACGATGATGAAATATTGGAGAACTCAGATTGGATGTTTTAAGCATCCTTTGCTTTATTCCTCCGTGTCTCTGCAGGTGATGAGCATCCTGAGCAACCCCAACGCCGTGCCCTCTCAGCCACAGCACGACTTCTCCATCTCGCCGCTCCACAGCAGCCTGGACGCCTCCGGCTCCATCTCGGCCAGCTGCAGCCAGCGCTCGGACCCCATCAAGAGCGTGGAGAGCCTGACCTCGTCCCAATCCTACTGCCCTCCCACTTACAGCGCCACCAGCTACAGCGTGGACCCCGTTACAGCCGGCTACCAGTACAGCCAGTACGGCCAGAGTGAGTATTAATACCTTAACATTTCTGTAGTAACAGCTCAACACTTGTATGGAAGATGCTCTACATAAACGGATTAAAAACACATGCAACTACTTGTTTGGTGAAGAAGATACTTAACATTTAACATTTACATTTTTGGAAGGAGTCTCCGGTGTCAGCACTTTGTAACAGGCCGAGGTAAAGCTATGGAGAGTTTACGCTTTTTGTGGTTTCTCAGTAACACGACTAAATGTGTGTTTTTGTCTTATTAACTTCAAGAGAAAGAAAAATGAGCCACTGGTAAGGGAACGACTGTTTACATAAGTGATAACCAGAACATGTTTCTCAGACGTTCCACAGTGTTAAACACATAAATATAAAAAATAAAAATTGTAATCGTTGGAAAATTGCTGTGGTGTAAGAGGAATGAAACACTTCAGGACATGTTGCCGGGTGGTAACAGTAACTCTGCGTCTTCACATCGCCCCGTCGTTGATGAGTTTCCTCTAACAGCACAACACAGCATGTTTTATTTCTTAAACATTTCTCCTGGAGTGGCCCAGTACCTCATATTTACTTGAAATGTGTAGTAGTAATAATGAGTCGTGATATAATCTAGAACATTTCAGTTCCTCGGATAAGCTGCGAAATTTCTTCAAGTGCAATCACCTTGACTTTCTACCACCAGGCAAAAATAATTGTTTTGTTTAGGGGTGGTAGAAGTGGTGAATGTGTCGATCGATGGCCGTCTCTCTTTCCCTCCCTGACCCCTGTGTCCGGAGGAACACACACATGCTCCTGATAAAGACCCTGTTCATGTCCCGGGGCTCTTCGGTTAGTCACACCCCGCTCTGCTCGGCTGGGGAAACGGGCACCGGGCTGCTTCAAAGACCACCAAGTACCCTCAGGGGGGTCAGTGTCCTCTTAGCCACCTCTTTCACCTTCCCTAAAACACACACACACACACACACAAACACACACACGCATGCTGCAGGCCAGGAAAGGACTGATTGATTAAATTAACATAATCAGTGGCTGGTGTTGACACTGGGGCCAAACTGCAGCGCTTCTGCTCACTGCCTCGGTGTGTGGAGTGCAAGTGAAGTGTGTGTTATCACTCTGTGTGTGTGTGTGCATGTGTGCATGTGTGTGTATGTGTGTGTAATGTTGGATCGATAGGAAGGTGCAGGAGCTGTGGGAGGCGAGCTGATGAGTGAGTGTCAGGTTAATTATCAGAGAGATTGAGCGACGTGAGCCGCTTAATGACGGCAGAATGAATGGACGGGCTTTGATGAGGAGTGTGTGAGGCATGAAATCTGAGATGCCAAGAGTAATAAAGAGTGGCACACACACACAGACACACACACACACACACACACACACACACACACACGTCTCCAGTGAGTGACAGCATGGGTTCATGCTTCAGCTATGATAGTGCTGTGTTGCCAACAAACAGGAAGAATGGTGATTGGTCGTTGGGAATATTGGTGATCAGTAAATGGTTGCCAGGAACAATGGTGATCTCTGATTGGTCATTGGGGAAAATAGTGATCTCTGATTGGTCATTGGGGAAAATGGCGATCTCTAATTGGTTGTCGGGAACAGTGCTCACTGATCACTGACTGGTTGTTGGGAAAAAGAGTGATCAATAGTCAAAGTTCACCAAATCTAGAGACACTAAGTTAGCAACGCTGGTGTGAAGACAGCCTATATCTGCACAGCTAAGAATCTAAGAATCTGATAGGCCAATATTTTTCCTCTAATGCCCTTGCAACAATGTGATTGGCTCTTTTTTAATGAAAGGGTGGGACTTGCGTAATACATCGCTATCCCTGTCCCATACAGGATACAGTGATTCATGAGTCAAATTAGAATAATGGCACAACTAATGTGAATGTGTGTGTGTGTGTGTGTGTGTGTGTGATTTTCTAGGTGCAGTGGACTACCTGGCTAAAAACGTCAGTCTGTCCACCCAGAGGAGGATGAAGCTGGGAGATCACTCAGCAGTACTCGGGCTGCTGCAAGTGGAGACGGGACAGGCCTACTGATCATCTAATACACACATACACACACACACATACACACACCCTTACACACACACACCAGCATCCGGATCTGCTTGGAATTCTATAACGTGTGTGTGCGTGACACTTACAGCCTGTTGTCCCTGATGTTTAAGTGAGAACTCGTCTGATAAAGTGGACAAGGCTTTTATTTCCGGCTGCGTCTCTTCCTGTATATAGTCATCTATGAAGTCCAATGTCATTAAAAATTGTTAATTTTTTTATTAGTATTCTTCTGATAATGATAATTCTCCTGTTTCTTGTTGTTGTAATTATGATTAATGCCTTTGTTTTTGCTCTGAAACACAATAGCGACCAGATCTCATTCAAAAATTCATCAAATTATTTTACGATTTAAACAAACATCATAATAATAACGATGAAGTTGCCAGAAAAGTTATGAGCACTAATCCCTTCATTCCTTCATTCTGTCTGAATTTGTGTTTGTCAGACCGTAACATTCCTTTCCCATTCCCAGTTTTGAAATCTGTAGTCTTAATGTGAAACGGTGCATGTTGCGACCATTTTGTTTCTCCCCGAGCTGCTGTGTGTCCTGAGCGATTTGAGCTTTCATATTTCACTTTACATTCCAGAAGAGCTTGGAAAGTCTGACTGAGGACGTTCTCCTGGGAACTGACGTCATCACTTGTGAGACAAATGTTCTCTTCACTCTTCTCCCTTAGGAAAGAGGATTTGGGGGATATTTGTGAGGTCCTATGGACAACCAAAGTCTTTCAATCCATCCCTAAGCTCTTAAAATTAAAGACTTACCTCAAGCGAAGTTAAACAGGAATCTATATATGTAGTACATGTAGTAAAAATTCCATTTTGAGAGAAACAGAACCTGCTTTCACCTCCTAAAGACTCAGAAGCACTTTGCTCACACAGCAGATGAAGGACTTTTGTGTGC
The DNA here is from genome assembly GCF_027358585.1 of Pangasianodon hypophthalmus. Classification (NCBI taxonomy): domain Eukaryota; kingdom Metazoa; phylum Chordata; class Actinopteri; order Siluriformes; family Pangasiidae; genus Pangasianodon; species Pangasianodon hypophthalmus. The sequence goes on from NC_069729.1 coordinate 20,230,231, forward strand.
TACACCCAACTTTGACTACATCAACTACTATTACTGAATTATTACACTGCAGTTCCTTCCTGGATTCTTCCTTTGTATAAATAGTGAAACTGCTTTGTAATTTCATACAGCACTTTTCATTATCAGCAACAACTTGAGTGAAAAGTAAAATCTTAAAAATATTTACACCAGTTTCAGAAGTTTCAGGCACGATCTCCACGAGTTTGTGTAAAACCTGACATTAGATCTAATCCATCGATAGAGATAAGATTAGAAGAAAAAATCTGATCTATTGTACAAAAGAGTTCACGTGATCAATATCACACATTTGCTGCATTTTAAATAACGACACAGAAATAGTGCAGAATCTTCAATACTGAATATCAAAATATTGAACGTTGTTTTGAATTTTTTCAAAATTCTGAAACTTTGTGTTTATTTCCAATTTTCAATTAAGCAGATAATCCTAAATTTTTAATGTGGTCTTAGATATTTGGACCTGATGTAATAATAAAATAAACGAAGTCTACACGTTTTGGAACAAACACCTTTACTCGTGTGGTGTTTGGATCATGGAGGAACGTCGGAGCGTTCCACTTCTCCATGATGATCCGAGTCCCTCAGGCTGCAGCGTTCACACACATTTCCACAAATCAGATCATCATCTCAGTCGCTAAAGGGCACAGGTGAAAGCGCAACATCACATTCTCGCTTTTTTCTCCTCTCTTTCTTTTCATTTCCTGCACTGTCGCCTTCCCGTTCTTCACTCTCACTCTTTCTTTAACTAACGACGGTCCGATCCCACACACCGCATTTAAATCATTCCGATCTTTGACCTTTGACCTTTGTATATTCCAGCGTATTTAGTTGCCCATGAAGGAAATTGTACAGTAAAACACGCAGATTGTATTGTTTGTTTATAAAGAGTATGTTTTATACTAAACCAAAAAAAAAGATGTTCGATAGTAGATGAAACAAGGGATTTTTTTTGTCTTTTTCTTTTTACATTTACTTTACTTTGCTTTTTAATTGATATGTATCATTTTACAAAATACAGTACTTTGTCAGTGTGTTTTTTTTTTTTTTGTTCTTATCTTTTGTTTCTGTAATGATGGAAAAAATTGCTATAACATGAAACTGCATTCCATAAATTCCCAAAATAATTGTGAAATATATACAGTATATATTATATTTGACTCTTCCTAACCACTACACAAACTGACATCGAATATGTGGATGATAAAAAACTGAACTTTTTCAGTTTGCAGATGTGAGAGGTTTTTTTTTTTTTTTGAACAGAGACGTTTGTTCGATTGTTGTTGAATACATGTGGTTGAAAAACACAGCCATGCTCGGTGCTACTGCGGCTCCAGCACTGAACGACTCCTCATGAAGCCTCAACATATCAAGACACTGCGAGTAGCTGTTGACCGTTTAGATGATTCCTTTGCCCCTGACTGTGTACATTTTATAAATAAACAGAGAATCGACTCTTAGCATAGACCATCCGTGGCTAACGTGCGCTAATCGACATTTGGATATTAAAAGTGTATCTATTTCCTCCTGAACCCCTGAAACCTTAAACTGATCACTTAGGATTTGTGTTTATGCTTTCTTCCTTTTCTGTTTAGCATGTGTGTGTGTGTATGTGTGTGTGAGTGTGTGTGTGTGTGTGTGTGTGTGTGTGGGAGAACATTCTCATGGTATAATTTATTCTGCTGTATGATGTAGTAGATTAGTGTGAAACTTGTATTTGGTATTTACTACTTTGGTGTCTTTCCTGTAACACTGGCGTAAATGTTACTGATTAAAGATCTAAAACAGAAAAAAAAACCTTCTTGTATTACGAGTTTATCATTTTATAAACATGAAAACACTAAAAATACAAATACAAACGCATCATTAAACAAAAGTCTGGTATGGATTTATAGGAAAGAATTTACTCATTAACTGAAATACTGTGCCTGAATATTTAGCTTTCAACATAATTGTTTATAAATGCTATATAATATCAGTTTTTATTTATTTGCACGATCACAAACAGCAAATTTTTTTAAACATTTAACATTATTTTAATTATGTCAGTTGAACAGGAATCAAAATTTCAGCACTCGAACCAGGAGAAACATGTAAACGAGGTCCACGTGGCATTGATGTGTTAGAGTTAAATATTCGCACATCAGTTGCTAATTTCTTAATTTCATAATTAAGTATTAATTTCATAATAGTTCATAATTTCTTCGTTATGTTTTCCTTCCTTTTATCCACAAACTGTACTGACTCCATGATTATTGAGTGGAAATCAATAGTTACTTGATGATTTCCGAATTATGATATCAAGCCATTAATAAAAAAGTTAATAATAATGCGATTTATCATGCTCTTGGTGTTATTAACGAGAAACATTACACAATACAACTTAAAGTTGAACTAATAACGTTAAGTGTTTGTTAAGAGCCAGACGAGCAGTTTGTGTTCATCTGTAATTAATCAGCTAACGTTATAGCAGTTAGCAAACTGATTTGGCTAGTAACGTTACGTCTCGAATTTCCTCACACATTTCTAATCATACAGTGAGTCTTACAGTAAGCCTCAGCAAAAGTCTCAGGCACCGTAATTTCCATATATATTTATTTTATCTTAAATGTTTATTTTATGACTTTTTAGATTTCCAGTTTTGATTACTTTTCCATCCAGAAGTAAATATTACAGAGAAATGTCTGTATGTTAGTAAAGAAAGTAACATATTACGCAACAGACCACTTTTCAGACAAAAAAAACATGACAAATGAAGTCTGTTGGGTTTTATCTCCAAAAACAGAAGCGACTGCGACAGTCCGAGGCTCCAGAAGAACCGCCGCAGATTCTCCATGATGCTCAGAAACACCTTCCAGTTAACGTGTACCTCAGACTACTGCTGCATTTTCAAAGAGCAAACAGCATCATAGTGACTTCGATTAGTTTATTACTTCTCTTTATAGCAGCTTTTTGAATAGAGAAAACATTTAATTTCACTAGTTTTGAAGGCATCTTTGCTTCTTTATTTCTTTATGCTTTCTTTGCTGTATGTTCTTGAAATTTCTAACACATTTATAATCATTTGCCTATGAGCAATCCTTAAGCGTCCTCCTCGCAGCTGCTCTGAGGTCAGTAGAGAACCGATCATCACTCCTGATTGGCTCCTGGAACCCAAAACACGAAGTATTTCCTACATTCTGGCATCATATTATCAGGATGTTGCTGACAAAAATCCAAATGTTCTAAAAGTACCGAGGTCCAGACCTCTGTGTCGTCATATCTACTTTCATTTTTTTTTCTTCTTAAATATTCCATCAGTGTGCAGTGAGCTCTTTAACGTACAATATGATTTTTATAATCTTTAGTCAGTCCCTGATTTTACACTGACCAGTTATTCACGCTAATTGAACGATTTTCGCTCCTAATTTAACGCAGCTGATTCACATAATCACCCTTCAGGTGTGAGTCTGAGAATCAGGTGTGTGTGATTAGAGGTGTGATAAAAACAAATTAAGAATTAGTTTCATCAGAGCTTTTCTTACAAATTACATATTATTTAGCTCTTCAGAAAAAAAACACTTTAACCAAGTTAGTGTGGTAAAGTTGTAACCACTCGTGTAAGGTTTTTAATTCCATTAGAAACAATCATAACGTGAATAAAGTGTTACTGCACATGCAGTGTGTGTGTGACGTTACGTTTCTATGACATTATATTTTCCACGTGATCACATATTTAATCACGCATATGATCAAAAACTTTTTCTCTACAGGATGCAATGTGTGTGTGTGTGTGTGTGTGTGTGTGTGTGTGTGTGTGTGTTTATTTATTTATTTATTTATTTATTTATTACTTTGACCATTTCCTTCACTATACAACTCTAATATACACATTAACCTCTGATACACGTGTGTTACTCACACTGCTGCACTAAACAACAACAACAACAACAACAACAACAACAACAACTCGAAAGTGCTGTACAATATAGTAGTAAAAATTAAACAGTAAAATTTACTGTAATAATAAAAGTAATGTAATCGGAAGCACAATGATAAAAGAAGTGAATAAGTGAAAATATAAGTAGAAAAATGATCATAAGGATATAAAATCTATAGAATAAACAAACAAACAAATAAACAAATAAACTGTACATTTACAGTAATCTGTGTGAGAGAGTGTGAGGTCAGACTGTGCAGTCATGACAATTATAAATCATCTTCTGTCTGATTTATCTCCATGCATTTGAGTGGAGGACCTCCGGGCATGTCTGCTCTGCTCTTGTGTGTGTGTGTGTGTGTGTGTGTGTGTATGAGTGGTCTCAGTGAGAAGCACAGCTGTAGGAAACCCTTCATTCTGACAGTAACGTTTATGTGTTTCCACACTCTGGGGTCTGATGTGTGAGACTGCAGTGTCCCACTGGAGAACCCTGAGGAGAACTCAGAGAAGAACTCTGAGAAGAACTCTGAGAAGAGCTCTGAGAAGAACTCTGAGGAGAACTCTGAGAAGAACTCTGAGAAGAACTCTGAGGAGAACCCTGAGAAGAACCCTGAGATGAACCTTAAGGAGGACTGTGAGGAGAACCCTGAGAAGAACCCTGAGATGAACCTTAAGGAGGACTGTGAGGAGAACCCTGAGGAGAACTCTGAAGAGAATTCTGAGAAGAACCTTAAGGAGGACTGTGAGAAGAACCCTGAGGAGAACTCTGAAGAGAATCCTGAGGAGAACCCTGAGGAGAGCCATACAGAGGGATTAGTGTGTGGTTCTCCAAAAGGCTGGCCACAAAAGTATTGGCACCCTTCATGACAATAAGCAAGAATGAATCAGAATCAGAATCAGCTTTATTGGCCAAGTATGTCTGAGCGTACAAGAAATTTGTTGCCGGTTTAAAGTGATCCTACAGTGCACACTTACACACTTACACACACAAACACTACACTGCAGTGCACACTTACACACACAAACACTACACTACAGTGCACACTTACACACTTACACACACAAACACTACTCTACAGTGCACACTTACACACTTACACACACAAACACTACACTACAGTGCACACTTACACACTTACACACACAAACACTACACTGCAGTGCACACTTACACACACATACACTACTCTACAGTGCACACTTACACACTTACACACACAAACACTACACTACAGTGCACACTTACACACTTACACACACAAACACTACACTGCAGTGCACACTTACACACTTACACACACAAACACTACACTACAGTGCACACTTACACACTTACACACACAAACACTACACTACAGTGCACACTTACACACTTACACACACAAACACTACACTACAGTGCACACTTACACACTTACACACACAAACACTACACTACAGTGCACACTTACACACTTACACACACAAACACTACACTACAGTGCACACTTACACACTTACACACACAAACACTACTCTACAGTGCACACTTACACACTTACACACACAAACACTACACTACAGTGCACACTTACACACTTACACACCCAAACACTACACTACAGTGCACACTTACACACTTACACACACAAACACTACACTACAGTGCACACTTACACACTTACACACACAAACACTACACTACAGTGCACACTTACACACTTACACACCCAAACACTACACTACAGTGCACACTTACACACTTACACACACAAACACTACACCACAGTGCACACTTACACACTTACAAACACTACACTACAGTGCACACTTACACACACAAACACTACACTACAGTGCACACTTACACACTTACACACACAAACACTACACTACAGTGCACACTTACACACACAAACACTACACTACAGTGCACACTTACACACTTACACACACAAACACTACACTGCAGTGCACACTTACACACACATACACTACTCTACAGTGCACACTTACACACTTACACACACAAACACTACACTACAGTGCACACTTACACACTTACACACACAAACACTACTCTACAGTGCACACTTACACACTTACACACACAAACACTACACTGCAGTGCACACTTACACACTTACACACACAAACACTACACTACAGTGCACACTTACACACTTACACACACAAACACTACACTACAGTGCACACTTACACACTTACACACACAAACACTACACTACAGTGCACACTTACACACTTACACACACAAACACTACACTACAGTGCACACTTACACACTTACACACACAAACACTACACTACAGTGCACACTTACACACTTACACACACAAACACTACTCTACAGTGCACACTTACACACTTACACACACAAACACTACACTACAGTGCACACTTACACACTTACACACCCAAACACTACACTACAGTGCACACTTACACACTTACACACACAAACACTACACTACAGTGCACACTTACACACTTACACACACAAACACTACACTACAGTGCACACTTACACACTTACACACCCAAACACTACACTACAGTGCACACTTACACACTTACAAACACTACACTACAGTGCACACTTACACACACAAACACTACACTACAGTGCACACTTACACACTTACACACACAAACACTACACTACAGTGCACACTTACACACTTACACACACAAACACTACACTACAGTGCACACTTACACACTTACACAAACACTACACTACAGTGCACACTTACACACACAAACACTACTCTACAGTGCACACTTACACACACATACACTACACCACAGTGCACACTTACACACGTACACACAAACACTACACTGCAGTGCACACTTACACACTTACACACACAAACACTACACCACAGTGCACACTTACACACTTACACACACAAACACTACACTACAGTGCACACTTACACACTTACACACCCAAACACTACACTACAGTGCACACTTACACACTTACACACACATACACTACACTACAGTGCACACTTACACACTTACACACACATACACTACACTGCAGTGCACACTTACACACTTACACACACAAACACTACACTACAGTGCACACTTACACACTTACACACCCAAACACTACACCACAGTGCACACTTACACACTTACACACAAAACACTACACTACAGTGCACACTTACACACTTACACACACAAACACTACACTACAGTGCACACTTACACACTTACACACAAACACTACACTGCAGTGCACACTTACACACTTACACACACAAACACTACACCACAGTGCACACTTACACACTTACACACACAAACACTACACCACAGTGCACACTTACACACTTACACACACAAACACTACACTACAGTGCACACTTACACACTTACACACAAACACTACACTGCAGTGCACACTTACACACTTACACACACATACACTACTCTACAGTGCACACTTACACACTTACACACACAAACACTACACTACAGTGCACACTTATACACTTACACACACAAACACTACACTACAGTGCACACTTACACACACAAACACTACACTGCAGTGCACACTTACACACTTACACACACAAACACTACTCTACAGTGCACACTTACACACTTACACACATACACTACTCTACAGTGCACACTTACACACTTACACACATACACTACTCTACAGTGCACACTTACACACTTACACACACATACACTACTCTACAGTGCACACTTACACACTTACACACACATACACTACTCTACAGTGCACACTTACACACTTACACACACATACACTACTCTACAGTGCACACTTACACACTTACACACATACACTACACTACAGTGCACACTTACACACTTACACACACAAACACTACACTACAGTGCACACTTATACACTTACACACACAAACACTACACTACAGTGCACACTTACACACACAAACACTACACTGCAGTGCACACTTACACACTTACACACACAAACACTACTCTACAGTGCACACTTACACACTTACACACATACACTACTCTACAGTGCACACTTACACACTTACACACATACACTACTCTACAGTGCACACTTACACACTTACACACACATACACTACTCTACAGTGCACACTTACACACTTACACACACATACACTACTCTACAGTGCACACTTACACACTTACACACACATACACTACTCTACAGTGCACACTTACACACTTACACACATACACTACTCTACAGTGCACACTTACACACTTACACACATACACTACTCTACAGTGCACACTTACACACTTACACACACATACACTACTCTACAGTGCACACTTACACACTTACACACACATACACTACTCTACAGTGCACACTTACACACTTACACACAAACACTACGCTACAGTGCTGGATATAAACAAGACATAGAGTAGCACAAAAACCTATTGACAGCTACCACATGACCGCTCACACAGAAGAGTTAATACATTGGCACATGACAGTAAAGTGATATTACAGTGCAGTGACTGAGCAGTTTGTTAGAAAACTATAAGAATTGCATAGTAAAGAAATATATTACACATGGTATTGATATTGCACGTGGGTATGATGTTGCATAAAAAAGGGGAAAAAAGGTGTAGTGTAAATGTTAAAAATCGAGAATGAATTGAGGTTTATGGGTGAGTGTTTATATAACATAATATATAACATGACTTAACACAGAAGCTGAGCTTTAATCATATAAACTTTCCTTCATGCTGGTTTTAAAATTATTGGCACCCCAACTCTAAAGTTTGATGTTTTAAAGCCTGTTCTTGTAATGTCTAACAAGCTTTTAAACTCTTACACTTTTTGTTGTTTTTTTTTTTTTTTTGTCTCAAATCTCTGGCACCTTCTTTGCCTCCATTATCATCTTCTAACAAAGTTCATTTTTCCTAAAGGCCTGGATCATGTTTAATGGTGTTGTTTTTTTTACTACGTACTGCTTATACCTTTTTTTAAATGTAAAAAATATATATATATTAATCGCAATCAGTGTATTTAACATCCAGGAAAACAGGAATTGATCAGAGAGCAATAAAACAAACAAATAAATAAATAAATAAACGAAAAAATATATTTAAAAATGTTAAAAACCATGTTTTAAAAACAAAAACGTAGCTCTTTTTTTGTAACTCTTACATGTAACTTATGTGGGAATTTGAAAGGAAATATTTGTTGTTTGTAATTTTTTAACATTTATTTTTGCTCATTTTATTTGGAAGGGTGGCAATAATTACAGGCTGGATACATTCGTCAGAAAATAAAATAACGTTGTATTTACTGTGAAGTGGAAGTTTGTAGTCAAATTATTCAGGTCAATCGTGTGTGTGTGTGTGTGTGTGTGTGTGTGTGTGTGACCCAGCCATTCTCTTTCTGTGTCCAAAGTTCTCCGCCTCTTCTGTCTTTCCTGGTCCTCCTCTTGGAGGCTGCGTCCCAATCCACCATGCACCTCCGCTTTGTGGCTCCCTCCTCTCCTCTGCTTTGATGCTGTAATTGATTGACTACAGGACGACGGATAAACAGAACCCACAAGAGCCGATTCCTCTCGCTTCTTCTGGAAAGGTTCTGATAAAAAAAAAAAAAAACACCTCTATATGGTGCCCTGCACTTAGACATAGAGCCGTTGAAGGTGCCTAGGTGCCACGGTGGCTTAACACTGGGACGTTTTCCCATCGGCCGTGGCTCGTGTCCTTCCAGTAATGGGCTTGTTTAGATCACAGGGATGGAAATGAAACTCCTGAGCTCCAGGATGTGAGAAAGAGAGAGAGAGAGAGAGAGAGGGAATGCCGGTGGGCCGCTATCTCCTGGGAGGCATGCCTGGAAAGTGTGTGAGGTGAGAAAGAAGGACCTCGATTTGGATCTAATTGAGAAGTAAAAAAAAGGCACCAATAATTGAGAATGGACAGGCATGAAGAATGAGACGCCACTGCAAGACCTGACTCACTCAGACCTCAGAGTGAAGTTTAATAAACTGCTTATTTGTAAGATCCCTCGGTTTGAACTTTGGCAGAGAAAAGTGAGGTGTGGAGGAGCGGCAGTTTATAAACATAGTAAACAAAGTTTCCACAGAAGTGTCTTTCTTCTTCTGTGAAATGTGAACGAACTTTCTAATACGTTATCGTTTCTATAGTAACAGCTCCTTTGCAGGGACTCGTACAGTTTACGCGCCACTAACACAGTAATAAACAGATTAACAAAGGTGTGTAATCATTGTTTTCTGTGTCAAAGGTTTTCTGTAAGGAGACTTTTATTTAACACTGATGGAAGGAGTCTCCAGTGTCAGAGGTGAAGCTGTAACTTTATGTTTTCTGACATCTTCAGGACAGAGGAGTTTTCACTTCTTTGCGGTTTCTTGGTAACATGACAAACTGTGTTTTTTTTTCTTAGAGAGAAAAAAGAGAGGGTGGTGAGAGAACGACTGTTAATAGCCACTATTGCATGTGTAATGTTACTATAAATGGATAAAAAGTTAATTAATATAAAAAATGCTGTGATATACGAGGAATAAAACACTTCCAGGTGGTAACAGTAACTCTACTTCATGACATTATTTTCCTTTAACAGCACGACATGGAGTGTTTAATTCTTTACATAAACGAGCTTAAGGATTCTGAAGAATCTCAGAATGTGATCCAGCTACATTACGTTCGTTCTTCACCGAGGCTTATGTGTTTTAAATGTACACTCCGCTGCATCCAGCCCTAACGGCCGTCACGGTGGTAGCACTTACGGCTGGCTGTAATTCCCTAAATCCTGTAATTATTCCAGGATATATGAAGGACCTGCGCCACTCGGAGGCCTGAGTAAGCTGGGATTTCACTCTCACGTCTGAAAGCGTTTCTTTTACTGCTTAATATGGCTGAAATGTGGATTTGATCATATGCTAAAGGAATTCTGGGATTAGGATCTTCCCAGGTTCTTGGCTCTGAAGGTGTGTTTGTCATTCAGGGTGGGTGAAAAAAATCACTTTCACTTTTACACACACACACACACACACACACTTCGATTCTTACAAAATGTATCCTGCTTTCTTAACTTTCAGACATGGAGTCTGTAACACACACACACACACACACACACACACACACATGTAGAGTCTTACAAAATGTATCCTGCTTTCCTAACGTTCAGGCATGGAGTTTGCATTTCACATAGATATACATAGTCTCTCTCTCTCTCTCTCTCTCTCTCTCTCACACACACACACACACACACACACACACACCTGTCTCTCCTCCTCTGTAGATAAGACAGAAAGTTGTAAATCAGACAAACGTTCAGCTGAGATAAGAATCACTGTGAAGCCCTGTTTCTGATTTACATATAAAATCTCAGCTCAGCTCTCAGACTAATTAATATTAATAAGTTAAATGGAAATGAGCCACAGAGAGAGAGAGAGAGAGAGAGAGAGAGAGAGAGGCCCTGAGTGAGTGAAGAACAAACCCAGGGTTTTGTACATAAGCCCTTTCTGAATGGAAGTGAGCTCTTAACAAGCGTGACGCCTGGCCATAGACCGCCATACACGGAGACAATTTTTCTAGATAATAGCCTATCACGCAGGATACGATTTAAATTAAAAAATGCAATTTTCACCTTGAAATGAACAAATGATTACAATTTCTATACAAATTAAGGCATCCAGGCTGCGCCTCAGAACTGCACCGGGGCCATGAAACTCAACATAATTGCCATGAAATACATTTTCAAATATTTGTATTTTGTCCAGTGCTTTTAAAACATGCCCACTTCTTGGCTTCTGTGGGTTTGTGATCTCACCTTCTGGGAGAGAGAGAGAGAGAGAGAGAGAAATAACAAAATAAAATAACATAAAACGAGTGAAAATCATCAGAGATGAAAAGCCCTTGAATGGGTGAGATAAAAAATTGTGAAGGAGAGGAGGAAGAAAACACACACACACACACACACACACAGAGTAAATCAGCGTGGTTCAGCTCTCTAACCCCTGCAGCTATCTGTAAAAGCCAAATTACAGCTGCTTATCAGGAGAATCATATCTAACAGTTACCTGTGATAGATTCCCTCATCCTCATCTCTCTCTCTCTCTCTCTCTCTCTCTCTCTCTCTCTCTCCCCCTCCCTCCCTGAATTAAATGTTTCATTTCTAGAGCTAAAAGTTTTTAGAAGTTTGGGACTTTTTTATTATGTACTCCTTATTTGGACAGGAATACAAGCTCTGAGAAATAAAAGCCACACTGAGTTCAGAGATTTGGTGTCTGTGCTATTAGGTTTTTTTTATTCGTAACCCTGGCATACAGAGAACGAGAAATAAACCATTTTCTAAGAAACGTTTCATGTGGTTTATGTTTAAACGTAATGCTCTTCAAGGCGTCGTAACTATAGCGAGCGCTACTCATCGTGAATCTCACCGCCTGCTGCACTACACACATCATCCGAACTGCGATCTGACTAAAGGAACAGTTTTTACTGGGCGGATTAATTAGCACCCATAGATAATAGATCATCTTCATTAGAAATAAATTACAGCGCAAAGCCGTCGTATAACTCTCCTGCTAGCATAACTAACACGTCACCTTGCAGTTAAACATATCGACTCTAGTTTCTAAACTAGTACAGTCGGCTTGCTTTGCTAATCTGAAAACCAAACTGAGCACGTAACATGTAAATCAAACTTAAATACCTTTTAAACAAAAGCGGTGTGTATGAGTTGTATAGTGGGTGTATTCTACACATTACTACTGTTTCTAATCACAACTAAATAAACCTTACAAGCAGCATGAGTGAGTGCTAGCATTCGTTTCCTCTATTCCATGTTAATGCACTTAACTTTTAGCCAATTAATACTTTTTTGTCAATTAGTTTTCCAAGGAAACTAAATCTTATCACTGGGCAGCACATTAGAACTTTTAACGAATAAATTTATGACAGAGAAATGCAGAATTTTCTAGTTTCTTGTGAAATGTTTCTGTCCTGCACTAGCTTTAATGCATATTACTCTTATACAGTGAGGGACTTTTATTCTGACACCTTTCCCACAATTGCTTTAATTAGCAGAGTGTGAGCCCTGATGAGAAAGATAACAGGTGCTGTGAAGAAATGTCTTTTAAAATTAATGTCTAACTGGATTAGAGACTTCAAGGTTATTGTCTCTCTATTAATGTAACTCTGTAAGCACTTTATGAAAAATATTTAAACCTTTGTGCTGTTAATTGCTGTTTAACTGTTAATTGCTAATTAGTGTTTAGAGCAAAGGAGCTGTAATGCTAATCTGCTAGCATAGTTGTTAAATTTCTTAGTGTGAGTTCATTTCTAATGCACTTTATAGCACGTTATAACATTTACAATTCTTTAGTAATGTGTTATAATTAATGTGTTTAAAGCTGGCAAGTCAAGTTTTTACATTGAATTGAATCCTTACTTGTTAATGAGATCGGTTTAGTGTTTTATGGTATGTTTAGTATGTTATTGTATGGTTTGTTCTGAGAGAGGGAGATTCACACAGCACTTTTGGGGCGTCCTTAATGGTTTAATGTAGAACCCTACAACAATTGAGGGTTCCAAGCAGAACCCCTTTTTAAAGAACCCTTGAGGAACCTTTATTTTTACAGAGTGTACACTTAGCTCTTCATCGCTAACATAATACAATCGCTAGCTAGCTCACTAACTGATTTACACAGGGTTTGTTTTTCTGTATAGTGAGATTTTTCAAATGTAAACTCTTTTTAGCTTTTCTTTCCTGATAAAATACGTTTTAAGGCATTTCCAGAGCACTTTAAGGATGTTTAAAGAAAACAAAAACTAGCACGTAAGCTAGTTGTGCTTGTTCCTTGAGGTAAAAAGTACATTTAGGTCAAACTACCCTGCTGAAGAAAAAAAAACAATAGAAACCATCACAGAAATTCTAATGGTTTCCACTACAAATACCATTACAAACAATCAACTAACCATTAAAACCATTACTGGTCCTTAATGGTATCCACTAGACATAACATGTCACCAACAGAAGGCAACAAATTACCAGTAGAGACCCACAGGGACCATTAGAGCTTCCATTAAAACCAACACAATTCCCATTATAGCCATTAAAACCAATACAATTCCCATTATAACCATTAAAACCATTACCAATTCTGGGCGATATGACGATATAATATCAATATTGCGATAAATTATGTCACAATACGCTTTTCTGAGATATCACGGATAATGTGTTTTCTTTTTATTAATTTTGTAAATGTTTTTGTAGACATATTACTAATGGACACATTGTATGAATCATTGAACATTTAAAGAAAAATACAACATGACTGTTTAACTGGCAGTTTGTGAGCAAATCTATATATCGTGAAACGCCTCGTATATAAATATAGAAATGTCTTCGAGAATCGTGATATGATATTTTTGTCACATCGTCCTTGCCCTAAATGTAAATATATCCCAAAGCTGTTTGTCATTTAAACCCCACCATCCCACTGAATTGGTTTTAATTCAAACTTGTATCAGAAATGTGTTGGAAAAATAAGAAAATGGAACACATCCAGTGGTTAAAGTAGAAGGTCATGGTCAGTCGGGTTAGAAAAGTTCCCCCTCAGCCCCCTGAGAATAAGTGTTGGATGTGTCTCACAGCTCTGACACTACAAGTCCTGGAGATACAAAAATCCCTGTTAAAAGTCCAATCTCTGGCCGTCTCAGCTTTCCCCCGTCTGTCGGCCAACAGGCACACATCAGATTTCAATAGCCGACCTCTTAATGCTGCGGGTCAGCGGCGCACCGGCAACGATTTCACACCACAGATGAAAGGGAAATGAAGAGGCAGGACGCTGGGGTGACCATGAGGCCCTGACCACGACCAATGACCTGCTTCACTGCACTCTGGGAAGGGACGCCAAGCTCTGTGTGTGAGTGTGTGTGTGTGTGTGTGTGATGACCTCCTGAGCAACACCACCAGTTCTGGGCTATCACTGAGCAAGTGGCGCTCACTGCCAAATAGAGATCAAAAGGAATAGTTTGTCCAGAAATGCTAATGTGGCTAACAGTGCATGAACGCTAACAGGGCCAGTTGGCATTACGCAAGAGAGCGTTATCGTTTCTATAGTAACAGCTCATTCTCACAGCAGACGCTCAACATGATCTCAGATTAATAATAAACAGGTTAAAAATGTATTTTAACAAAGATAAACTTTTCTGTAAGGTGATGTTTATTTAACTTTTAGGGAAGGAGTCTCCAGTGTCAGCGCTTTGTAACAGTTTTCCGACATCTTTAGGACAAAGGAGTTTAGTCTTTGCAGTTTCAAACTGTGTTTTATTTTTTGTCTTGTTAACTTCATGAAGGAGAAAAAAGAGGATGGTGATGGAACGACTGTTTATAGCTGCTGAAACATGAGTGAGAACAGGAACAAATCCATGAGTCTGTTTAGGTCAAGAACACGATTCGCTCCTCTTTGTTTCAACAAATCAGTGTTTGAATCAGTGAATCGTTTAGGACACAGCGGAGATTCAGTCTCTCGTTCAGATTGCTGTTTGAATAAGTGAATTATTTGTTCCATGACCAAGATTCTCTCCCATTCAGCGGATCATTGTTTGAATCATTTAGGTCACAACTGAGATTCAGTCTCTTGTTCAATGGATCACTGTTTGAATCATTTAAGCCATGAACAAGCTTCAGTCTCTCATTCAATCGATTGGCGTTTGAGTGATTTAGATCATGACCGAGATTCAGTCTCTTGTTCAGCGGATTGGTGTTTGAATCAGTGAATCATTTGAGTCATGACCAAAATTTTCTCAGTTAGCAGTTTAGGTCAAGATTCAGTCTCTTGTTCAGTGGAATAGTGTTTAAGTCATTTAGATTTAGTCTCTCATTCAAAAGATCACTGTGTGAATCTGCGAATCATTTAGATCACGACCAATATTCAGACTCTCGTTCAACTGCTCAGTGTTTGAACCATTTAGGTCTTGTTTAGCAGATCAGTGTATGAATCATTTAGATCATAACCAAGATTCAGTCTCTCATTCAGCTGATAGGTGTTTGAATCATTTAAGTGATGACTGAAAATCAGTCTCTCGTTCAGCAGATCAGGAGAGATGAGTTGTGTGTCATCAGCATAGCAGTACCCTAAATCTATGATGACACTCAACTCACTTTGCACTTGGGACTTCCTGTAATACAACATACACGTTACAGCCAGTAACTGTAAAAAAATAACAAAGAATCGCTCCTTCTAATGTTATTTTTAATGAAACGAGCAGGGTTAGGGTTAGTATGTGGGCTCTAGTATGTTCTACAGTCTGAGTTACAACTAAGACATAATCCTAAGCAATTTAATGTATTTTATAAATCCATTTAGACATATACGACTTTTTTTTTTTTTTCCTTTTTAAGTGAAATGTTGTGTGTGTTCCTCATGGGACGCGACCAATCACCAGGACATGACTTTAATTTGGCCCTAAAATCAAGCCTTAAATAATAGACCAACAAGTCCAACATATTTAAATACTCTCTGTATTGTAGCGCTAAAAGGATTGCAGTGAACGGATGACCTCAACCGTGTGCTTAAATATCTGAAGCTGAGAATTTCCAAGTCAATATCAATATCAAGTCCAGATGAGTGTGGTATTTATTTGTATGTGTTTGTGTGTATGCATTCGAAACAGCCTGAGAACTGTGAAAATCTGAAATGTGGAAACAAACAAATATCACGAATTTCCATTCAATATGCTTCGTCTGATGCACAAGAGTAAACATGACTGCACTGCCATTTTCTTCTCTCTGTGTGTGTGTGTGTGTGTTGTGTGCGCCTGCGTGTGTGTGTGTTTTTCTTTTATGCTTAGGGGCTGGAGCTCATCTGAGTGATGCATCCCTTAAGTGGCTGTCAGGTTCACCGATGAGGCTGAGCATGTGTGTGTGTGTGTAAACACACAGTCGGATCATCACCCCTGGCTAAATGTGTTGTCTTAGTGTCCCATGTGTAGTATTTAAGTCTTCCGTGGTCATTCCTGTAGCCTTTAGTGCCCCCTGGTCCCATCCTCTGTGCTTTCCCACACTCCTCCTTCCTCTCCAGGGGGTAGAACAGCTGAAAGCCTCCTTATGCATTCATGAGAGGAGCCGGCGGATAAATAAAAAGGTTCATTACTGAGCTAAAGTGTTACTAATGACATGTACCTGCCACCCAGCACCTCCGAAAATCTAATGCGACACAGTAGAATGGAAAATCTATTCCAGGCCTCCAGTTGCACTCGATGGAAATTTCCCTGCGCCTGCCCCTCCATTTGGGTCCATCTCCAAACCAATATTTACAATTCCGTAGCCATTATGTCCTACCAGGCCCTCCGCGCCCTGCTGCCGCGACCTCCATATTAGCCGTAAATTGGACTTTGCAAACTTAGCGCAGGCAGCAGGGAATTGTCTCAGACCCCCTTCAGAGGCGACGCCAGGGTGCACAGCATGGGCCCACATTTTACCCAAGTGTGTGTTTTTCTATAGAGGTATACATATTCTTCCCTTCACCCCCCTCTACCCCATTCCTCCATCCAGCTCACTGAAAAGCAAACCAGTCAAAAAAACTATAGACATGATTCATCTGTTCTTTTATGCAGAGCAGTGAGGAGTCATTTGGAAATGAGTCGACTCTTTAATCTGAATCTTTTTGGCGACCTACAAGAGTCGACTCGCGGATAGGATCTGCATGTTGTTATTTTATGTCCAACATCTGAGCAATAATATAATAAGGCATTAATTAATGCATTCATAATTACTGTATTTAGGCCTTGCCTTGCTGATTTTACAATTATTTATATAAATTAAAAAAAAAATTGTATACAAAGTATTGTTATTCTGTTTGTTAGAAGATAAAATAAGACAAAGAAGAGTTTTTTTTTTTTTTTTTTTAAACTATAGCAAACTTTGCCCAGTTTAGAGAACAAAATGGCAGTGAGTCATTTGGGAATTGACTCTTATCAGTCAGCTGAGTCAAATGAGCTGACTCAGTAATTGCAGAGCCGTCTTTCTGCTGTTGAGAATAAATAAAGTGCCGCATTAACTCGCTGGTTTCTCATAATTAACTTATGTAAATAGGCATCGTTATTCAGTGTTTCTAAACAGCAGCCAGAATGTGTGCTCGTGTAATTAGCTCATTAATATTGGAAATGTAAAACTCAAATTTCAGCCACGACTGAAACACCTCAGCAGGGGAAAAAAGCCTGTGTGAGGCTGCCATGGAAACAGGGCTTAAGTGGCTTACAGGGTATTCAAGTGGGCTCAAAGCGTCACACGAAGGTGAAAGTGTGTGTGTGTGTGTGTGTGTGTGAGAGAGAGAGAGAGAAATAGGTCCACTGACAAGAATGGCATGAAGCCTACAATCAAAATTTGCCCTTTGTCTTAGGAAAATATTACATTGTTCAATATTTATATTCACTAGAGTTCAATGACTGAAGGCAAGTGTGTATTTTCTCAGAATGAGAGTCAGAAAAAAACACAAAAATTAATCCTTTTCATTATCGAACAAAAATATTTGGATCCAAACTATATCAACATCTTATTGTAGCCTATGTGTTTTATATCTAAATATAAATCTTCTGCAAAAGAGATTCAGTTGAGGCTCATAGAGGTTTTTGTATCTTTGTGTTTGATGCATTATTCCAATTTTAATATACATATATTTGAGCAGGGTTTAGTAGCTCACTTGTGCACTTAGCAGCTCCAAATGTGAACATTTTGATACGTAATTGAAGCCAGCGTTGAGCATAATTAATGTCAATGAGCTCCGTAATGAATTTGGCCCATGGAGTGATGAAGCCTGATATTTCAGAAGTGCAGCATCCTTTCCCACTCATCCTGTAATCTCTAGAACATTAAGAGAAGTGTAATTGTTTGTGTATGTCAGCATGGATCATCGGGTTTTAGAGCTCCGTGGTCAGTTGCTCAAGTTAACGCAAAATCTTTCATCAGCGAATAAGAACACCAGGTTAAAGACCTGACAGCGAACCAGTAAAGGCCCTGATGATGAGATGAACTCGTCTGAATCAGCTGACCAAAACACACCACATCTCAGACATGATGAGAGCGATCCTCTTTAATCCAGAGCCACGTTCTGAATAAAATTGAAGCAGGTGTTTTTTTTTTGGTCCAGATGTTTTGGTATAAATGCTGGGGACACTTTTGACCCACGGTGCATGTGTCATTACCGGAACTGGTCCTTAAATTTGTTCCTGGATTTCTGGGCAAAATCTACACTATTTTTGGTATTAGTGTAAATAAAGATATACTGCATATAAAATCAACTTGCTGCCCCCTCGGACACATTAGTTACATCTTTAAGAGCTCTGTAATTTAATCACAGGCCCCCTATCAGACCCCCTGAAACGCCTCCACGTCTGTTTGTCCGCTGCCGTTTGACTGATTAATCCAAATGATGCCAAACGGAATGTTCTGGCTTGTTTGTCATATTATTCCAGCGCCGAGCTCAGCTTCTCCTCTATTAATTGAACGCTTTTTCCTGGCTTTCTCCTCAGTCCCTCTGCAAGCAGATGACTTTCAAAGCCTTTTCCCTCCTCGGGCCTGGCACCACGGGTCGCTAATTATGACAGTAATAAAAGGTAACAGTGTGCTGGCTGCCAGCTCACAGAATTCTCGCCTTCCTCACGCTGGCACGCTTCGGCTTTTCAGTGTATTTACTGTACGATGGTATTGTGAAATGCGTGTGTGTGTGTGTGTGGTACACCAGCAGGACTCCTTGCTTGTTCTGTGGCACGGTTTGCTGTCTCTGTGGCTAAGCAGAACACAATGGGGAAGGATGATTATGAGGATGCCAAATCCACCTTGTGTTGTAATGTATATTTTGTGACGCATGGAGATTCCCAGCGGTCCCATATGTGACGAATAAAACACAACACAGTGGTGTGATGAAGCAGAAGCTGATTATTTTCCAATAACAGCATGTCCTGAAGTGTTTTATTCCTCTTATACCACAGCAATTTGACCATGATTACAATTTTTTATTTGTTAAAGAACCACATCAGGTCATACTTTGTATTTGTTTATAGCTACATTTAATGTCTGCGAAACAAGTTAGTTCCTGTTCTCACTTATGTTATAGCAGCTATAACATCTATATATCGCTTCCTCACCAGCTGCTCTTTTTTCTCTCTTGAAGTTAATAAGACAATAAATAAAATGCTGCTTTTCATGTTACCGAGGAATCATAAAAAAAAAAAAACAACTCCTCTGTCCTGAAGATGTCAGAAAAGTTACAGCTTTACATCTGTGATTGTTACAAAGCGCCGACACTGGAGACTCCTTCCTTCCTTGCTCAAATGTTAAATAAACGTCTCCTTACAGAAAACTTCACTGTATCAATGATTACACACATTTTCTCACAATCATACAATTTTTAAATCATGTGAATGAGCTGTTGCTATAGAAATGATAACATATTAGAATGAGCGAATCAATGTACATAAATCTATGATTTGTGGTTAAACTACTGTGAGTGTTGCTGTTATAGGAAATCCAGAAATCATCAGCGCTCTTAGCCACATTGATGTTTTTCATAATCATGACATTTGGTGTCTTTCCACATCTGTGCTAATCAAGGACTCCTTTTGTTAACAGTATCTTTCCATCCCTAACCTTTTTGTTAATCAAAGGTCAGTGGTGTGGTGGGTTTTGTGTGTATGTGTATGTGTGTGTGTGTGTGTGTTTGTCCACTAATACTCTGACACAGATGGACTTCCTGTCCCTCATCAGCCTAACGAGGGTCGACGTCCAATCCCCTGGCACTCAGCAGATAAAGAACCGAGCTTAAGCCTGTTACTGTCAGCTTCTCACCTGGATCACACGAGCTTTGCGGCAAACCAATTCTCTTTTCTCCAGGTGAAGTGGTGGACAAATACAGGGCTATAAAGTTACCGTGAGCTAAGCCGGGTGCAGCAGCGCTACAATAGCAGGCAGGTAATGACAGTGGAGGCTCTAACCCCTCGCCCTCGGACCTGTTTTTCTTTCCCTCTCCTCCCCAGAGCCTCATTTCCGAACAGCGGCTGCCATTTCACAGCTGTTAAGTGCTGCCTCTCCTTTTTGTAGTGATTAGGGCCAAATTAACGGATGCCTCCCGGTAATCATCTTTCATTAGAGCTGTCAGATCGTCGCCGTCAGCTGCAGAAGAGGTCGCTCGGCGTCGGGGACGTGGATATGTTCTCCAGCAGGCACATTAGCGCACCTTAGTGAAGCTGTGAAAGCTAACAAATACAGTCTGTTAGCATCACCGTGCCGGTCATTGCTGGAATTATATAAAGAGAAAGGTTTTGTGTTTTTTTGTGTCCAGGTTTAATTCACTCCAGCGTGTTTAAAATGCACTGTGAAATGTACGGGGGGGTCAAATAATTGATTTTCCTCCCAAAATGCAGGATCCAGCGCAGGACTGTTTAGTGAGTCATTTACAGCAGCGGTGCTCTGGAGGAGCTCCCAGAGGCACGGACCAAGATAACACACACCTGAGACCCTGGAGCAAGCACACACACACACACACACACACACATACACACATTCGCACACTCAAGATGGATGTGAACGAATTTATTCGGAAATCATTTGCAGGGGCATTTATGCAAGAAAATAAATTTAGTTGGGATAAATGTTTATATCCTCCTGAGTTTGTGTAAATTTACGAATAAGGAGACCTTGTATAACGGGAACCTTGACTATCGGCTTCAAATCCTATAACTGAGCTGCTGCTGATTTTATATACGGATTGCGCTGTCAAGTTTAAATCACTTATTTATTTCAGTTACACAATTTAATAAACATTTTGTAAAACTCAGTTATTTCATATTAATGACTTGAATGAAATCCAAAGCAATTCCATAAATTAAGACAAATACGTCTGCATGAGCTGTAGGATGATTTTGTTCACACCACGCTTAAGAGGTTCTCTTTTACCACTTTGTCTCTATTTTGTTGTTTTCAGCTCTCTGTGAGCTTTGCCTTTTATGCAGATTTGTGGGCGTGGCTAAATGTAAGTCAGCTGTGCTGTGAACATTCTCTGTAATTTTTCAACCTGAGCATGAGTATGAATACAATCAGTGAAACTTTGGTAAAAAAATATTTTTTGTTCAGGTTGGCCAAGAAAACATTTACACACAACTTTAGTAAATGATTTATAA
Organism: Pangasianodon hypophthalmus; assembly: GCF_027358585.1. Lineage (NCBI taxonomy): Eukaryota > Metazoa > Chordata > Actinopteri > Siluriformes > Pangasiidae > Pangasianodon > Pangasianodon hypophthalmus. Next base: position 20,252,345 of record NC_069729.1, read on the forward strand.
ATGATGTCCAATCACCCACACAGACACACACACACAAATACTTATAAATGCCTGCTTAGGATGTAACATTTTTTCTAGAAAGTCTTTACATCGAAAGATGATTTGTCACCAGGAGCCAAGAGAGAAAAGCTGGCCATTCTCTCTGGGTGGGAGGGGCATACTCTCTCTCTCCCCTGTCAATCACAGTCACACTAGCCAATCACAAGCTTCTGTGAGCTCATGTATGTGGAAGAGGGTGGATTGTACTTTCCTACAAGTGTGTTATGCAACATGTGACTCGGAGGAAGTTCATTTGTTTGTTTGAGTATATAATTCACTGAGTCAATAAAAAACTGAGTTGCATGGACGATAAAATGTATTATTCAGTCAAATCAGGGCGATGTGCTTAATTTCATATGAATTAAGTTATAAGATACAGAGAGCTAACTCCGCCCCCTAATCTCAACTGTAACTTTAACACTATGTCCATGTTTCCAGGTGAAATAGACACACGGTACTAAAGATTTGCCCTTGATTTGCCCTTGATGGTTCTACCCCAGCGACATGGAAAGGTAAGTTTAGTACTGTTTTATTTTTTTTTCCACAGAGAGATCAGTTCATGTGGGAAAGCCACATTACATAAATGTAATTTTGGTGATTAGTCCCTCATTTGTAAACAGATCATTTGCGTGAAACCATTTTAAAACCATTGTGAAAGAGCCAGAATATATAAATATCACACTGTTCTTTAGAGATGTGAATATAAAATTATTGCAGAAGTCATCTCAACTTCAGGAGATGGTAATACATGTGCAACAAACTTGTAGGTCTGTTTACTTTCTTGTCTTATTTCACTCAATTTTTTTTTGTCTATACCACTGAGCGCTTTGTAATGAATTTCATTAGATTCTTACATCCATATTTATGACAACACAGACACAATGTGCAGCCGTGGCTTTATTCAGATACGTCTGGGGTGACGGGGAGCGTGCGTTTGCGTCAGAGTTAATGAAAGGATTGGATGTTGTGATGCGGCCCGGCTTTAGATCGAGCGCGTTCTCTCTCATTACTGCTCCATACGGGAAACGCAGCTGGAGTCCGAATTGAAGGAGGAGAGAAACGGGAGGGGAATCAATTTCATTTGCAGTCGCTGCAGCCCGAGATGCTGCGTGTATGAAACATAAAGTCTCATTTGAAGACCCTTGGTAGGTCGGGGGAATGAAAATGTACGGGTGTTAGGAGGTTATTCTCATCCCGTAGAACAATAAGGAAATTAAAGTGCAAAAAGTTTGGCCAACTTTTAGATATGGCAAGACAAAGCATATTTTATATATTTCTATATGCACATATTTCACTTGGACATTAATCTGAAATGATCTTGTGTTTGTGTAGCATAAGTAAGGAACAAAGTACCGTTACTACAAAGTGCCATTCTATATTTACAGTGCCCTCCAAAAATATTGGCACCCTTCCTTAATGTGAATGAGCACATGGATTGTGATTGGTCAGAAGGTGTTGATTCATTTTTCTATACCAGCAGCTCTGACAGTATCACAGGTTTATATTAATGCACTCATTCGAACATGTTATCAGTTCAGATTAAAAAACATGTAATCGTTGATATGGTGAAGTTTTCAGTAAGGAGATGTTTATTTAACATTTATGGAAGGAGTCTCCAGTGTCAGCACTTTGTAACAGTTAGAGGTAAAGCTGTAACTTTAAGCTTTCCGAGATCCTCAGGACAGAGGAGTTCACACTTTTTGCTCTGTAACATGACAAGCTGTTTTGTTTTGTTTTTTTTTAATATTAACTTCGAGTGAGAAAAAAGAGAGGCTGGTGAAGAGATGACTCTTTATAGCTGCTTTAATGAAAGCGAGAACAGGAACTAACTTGTTTCACAGACATTAAATGCAACTATAAATGGATAAAAAATATGACATCAATTGCTGTGGTATAGAGGAATAAAACTTCAGGACATGCCATTATAGGAAAATAATCAACATCAGGGTGGTGGCAGTAACTCCGCTTCATTACACCACACCGTCGCTGATTATTTTCTAATAACAGCATGACACTGAATGTTTAACTCCTCACTAAAACCTTGTTTTCAAACATAAAAAAGCTTTTTTGATATTTATTTCTACAAAACACTGGTTTCAAAATTATCTGCACCCTTACAAGTAATAAGTTGAAGTTCAAGGTTCAAGGTTCTTTATTTGTCAGTGCCACCATATGTGCATACATACAGAAGAATCAAAATATCGTTTCTCTTCTCTCTTATCAGGTGTTTACGGTCAATGCAGTCAGTGCATATAGAACAGATTTTGTATGAGGGGAACAGCAGTGTACTTGATAATAAATAGATATAAATAAACAGAGTGAAAATATATTGTAAACATCTGAATGAATATACATCTAAGTAAATGTAAACAGTGTATTCTGTAAAATATACAAATTGTAGTTTCTTGCACTTTCAATGTAATACTTTCAGGAAATATGAGTTTGTAGTTTTGTACTTTTACTTGAGTAAAGAATTTCAGCTTTTACATGACCACTCAGTTTAGGTGGCTTATAAGGCATCTATATCTAATATGTTGATATAACAAATGTGAAATTGTTAATTCTGTTTCTAGGAGAGGAAAGAAGAAACTAGTCCACTACAAAGTGTGTCTCTATCAGAACAGGTTACAAGTTTTATTTGCAAGCTAAAAACCTTTAATTATCTCAGAATCTTAAAGAAGTATCTTAAAGATAACTTAAAGAATCTTAAAGAACTATCTTAAAGATTTTATGTAGAACTCGATAACAGAGTGTTTTCTTATCCGAAAGTGTTCATAGTAAGAAAGCCAAGAAACTTTAATTCCCAGTGAAGCCTAAATTACCATTAAGTATCCTTTAAATCACTCACATGAATCATGCAAACAAGACTGAATCTAATACAACACAACATTTAATGCCTTTCTATATTTTCCTCTGTGACATACCCGTCAGTGTTTATGTGTGAACCGGATCTGCCCCGGGTTCCCTCCCCACACGGCATCGCTCTGGGGAGGCTCTGATTAACCAGCACGTAGCCTGCAGGTAGGTCCCAGGACCACTCACACGAGGCCTGTTTGGTTTCCTCGGATTTTATTAGAACGGATCGAGACTTAAGCTCTGTATGGTTCCTTCTCCCCGCTCCCAGGCGTAGGCCCCTTTTCCCCCCGGAGTGAAACCATATCAAAACACTGGCCTCTTTGAAACATGCGGCGTGGAGTTCTCTCCCTTCTGCTCCATCGCTCTCACACAGATTATACTCCTCTTTTCAAAACAAGAACCCTTCACGCCGGAATGCAGGAACTTCCTGTAACAATTTCATTACAGCAATAAACCGATAATTATTAATCACCAAATATAGCCTGGAGTAAACAGGAGCTTTAGTGAACAGTGATGTATGACATCATCATGTGAGTTTTACTGGGAACGGGGACGGATTCCAGAACCATGCGTAGTACCCGCCCACTTTTCCTTACATCACTTCCGGACACTTTTACTACACATTACAAGCATCGTGTCCGCTCAGCTGTCACTCGGCAGGAACCCATGATGGTTCTACGTAGAACCCTGCAACAAAGTGCATGTTTCCTGTCAGAAACATAACCTGAAAGCTAAGAACCCATAATTACCCTGTGAACCTGTTCAGAACCATTACAACCCTTAAAGCTTCTTCAGTTGTCCGTCTGTGTAGAACCCTACAAAAGAGTGTTTTCCTATCAGGTTTCAAGCAGAAACCCTTTTCGCCATCTAAGAACCCCCTAAATATCCAGTGAACCCTTAACCATAGAAGAACCCTTTTCTTTCTAAGAGTGACTGAGTAAGTGTGCTTATTATTTTGCACGTTTATTATTTTCTTTTTAATATCTAGAACCTGTCTAGAGTTTAACATTTCGCTATCTTGGTACACTCTTGGTTTAATTAAGGGTTCTTGGTCTCCTAAAATGGTTCCACATAGAACCTTTAAGGGCTTCATCAGACAGATGATTAAAGAACATCTACGGGTTTAATATTTTGTCAGAATTGTGGTTCACTTCCAGGTTCAATAAGCCCTGATATATTTCCTACCTAAGGGTTTTAAATGTTCTAAGAGTGCAGTAATTCCCACAATCATATTTAAGGTAGAACCTTTTATTCCCATTTCACACTCCCGTCCCATCCGGCATGACACTGCTCCCATCACGTCCTTTCATAAAGCGTGTGGGAAACAAATAAAAGCGTACTGGCAGAAAACACAGACATGAAAGAACCACAGGGACAGACGGGAACGGTCCAGCTGTTTAACCCGTCTACCCTGGGAACCGTGCATCACGTGTGTCACACCCGATAATATACAATCCATGAAATGGCACTGTAATCTCTCATTCATCATCTTTACAGCGCCTTACATTCTTACTGACCTCGACCACTCCAGATATCTACACTGCAAAAAATCACATCAAGTGAAAATACCTTGAATATAGTCAAATCTATCTAATATTTCTCATTAGGATGGAGACATGTTTATTTATTCCTATTTCTAGAAATTGTTTATTTCTTTGTTTCAAATGGATTCGTCCTGTTGGCAGATTATTTTTGTTTTATTCTTTTATTTTCTGCATTTATTTCTAGAAATTAGTGAAATTTGAAGGTTGAAATTAGAAAAATAGTTTCCTTGAGAAGAACCCTAAACAGAGATGGCGTGATACTACTTTTTCTTTTTTCGATACCGGAACTGCGAGTATCAGCCGATATCGAGACCCAGCCGATATTTCCTTCCTTTTTAACTGAAGGACTTACAGGAATAAAACTTACAGGAATAAAACTTACAGGAATAAAAACATGGATAAAAACATGACTTGCACAAAACATCAGATTTCCCACAAAATCACTTACATTGCAAATATAATAATTATGATAAAGGATTAAATATCAATCTAATAAAAAGCCATTCTAACAAAAAAAAAAAAAAATACAGTCAGGTCTCTTTATATGTAAACGTTTTCAGTTCCAAAAAAAAAAAAAATCTTTCTCCAGCTGAATTTGTTTCAGGATCGGATCAAATTCATTCCTTTTTTTTTTTTTTCCTCCGATATCCGATCCAAAGTTTTTTGCTGGTATTGGATCAGTGCCATCTCCAACCCTAAAGGTTCTTACCTTCAAAAAAACCAGAGCTCTACTTCTGATAGGGAAATTCTTTGTAGAGGGACGACTGATGAATGCTTAAGGGTTCTACATATTTGGAGAGTGTACACAAACATCAGCGACTAATTTTAAGAAGAAAATGATATCTCAGAAAAAGATTCCTGAAAGGTTTTTAAGGGTTCCTGCAGAGAAAGGAGTAAATTTATTACTGTAGTACCGGTTGTCCATGTGAACAGCACCACAGTGAGATGTTTTTCCAGCTCCATGATTAGTATGCTGCTCTGTCTGCTCCTTTTGCCCCTGTTTACCTCGTACAGTTCAGCGTGAACACAGAAATCGAGCGAGTCCACTTAAAAGACTTCTCTCGCTGTGTAAACCGAAATAAACAGCAACATTTTGTGTTTTTTTAATCTCCTACTCAGTTCTTGCCATAATGCAGAGCATGGTGTTTAGAGCAGCGCTAAGTGCATTATGCTTTAGTGAGAGTGCCGCTGAGTGCTTGGCCCCGCTCCTGCTGCTGTTGTCACTTTGGGTTATGTGAGGAGGAACGTGCTTTAGGCCCGAGACCGCGCCGCTTCTCCTCTCTACTTTGCATATGAAGTGGAGGCGAGAAGAGCCGAGGCACACAAACCTTCCGCATGAGCTCCGTCACCGAGACCGAGAGCTCTCTGGAGCGCACGCTGTCAATACACTCATTACACATTAAAATAAACTGAAGAACTCAGGGTCTGTTAGCTTGGGAGTGTGACAGGCTAGCTAGCTAACGTTATTGAATGAAATCTGAAGAATAGCATGCGTGAGTGTGTGAAACATGTACTTCAAGTTAATGTGTTAATAATTTTAGGTTTAGGAATATGTTAGGTTCTTCTGTGTAACTTGTTTTTAATACATACTGCCAAATGTTTTCGAACACCCATTCAGATATACCGCAACAGTTAACGTTATTCAACCTCAAAGAAATTATTATGGATTTTTAATCCATTTAAATTAATTTACATAAACATATATTTGTCTTATAGTTGATCCTAACTAAGAAATAATAAACATAAAGTTACAGTTACCACCTCGTAGTTGATTATTTTCATATAACCGCACACCTGAAGTGTTTTATTCCTCTTACACCACAGCGATTTGCGAATGCTTTATTTTTATCTTTATTTATTAAAGAACATCATACTTTTTATTCATTTATTATTACATTTAATGTTCGCAAAAAAATTGTTTTCTACTCTCACTTACATTATAGTAGCTATAAACAGTCATTCCTTCACCAGCCTCTCTTTTTTCTCTCTTGAAGATAATAAAACTAAAAAAAACGCAGCTTGTCGTGTTCCTGAGAAACCGCAAAAAGTATAAACTCCTCTGTCCATAAATTGTGTCATAAATCTTAAAGTTACAGCTTTACAGCACTGACACTGGAGACTCATTCCATAAATGTTAAATAAACATCTCCTTACATAAAACTTACACCATACTGATAATTATACACATTTTTAAAAAATCAGTTTATTATTAATGAAGCGTCCGCTGTACAAGTTCCTGTGAATGAGCTGTTGCTATAGAAACATAACGTATTAGAAAGAGCGTATTAAAATAAACCTGCACTACTGTCAGAGCTGCTGTTATAGAAAATTAATCAACACCTTCTGACCAATCACAATCCAGATGTTGTTGTAATTTTTAACTTAAACAGTCAACACATTGTGATAATTAAGGTATTTTCTATTTTCTCTTTCATGTACAAACATAACATAAAAACAGTAATGGAATGAGTTTTGACATGAAGCTATGACGTGAATTCTACTTTATAAAAGATTCAGTGTGGTGCTTATGAATGTGATAAAGTACTAATAAAAATAAACTTTGCAGATGTGAAAACTTCTGGCGAATCTCTTGCACTGAGAAGAAGGCATTGGTTGATAATCTGTGAATTTGCACATCCTTTATAGTAGCCATTAATTTTTTTTTATTGCTTTGTGAATTGATGATGTTCTTATAATGCAAAGCGCTTTTTTTCAAGCGTGAGTAGCTACGAATATTGATATTCGCCCAGACAGAGCAATCCATCCACTCAGCTTTGTTTGCCTTCTCCGTTTAATAGCATCCAATATTCTTTGAGATAAAAAACTGAGACTTTTATTCCATTCCTAAGCCAGTGAAGGCCACACAAGCGAACTCTTACATGGGTGTACCATTGATTTCACATTCGCCCGTCCAGACTTAAAGGGACGAGCGGATTGCCCGAGCGAGAATCCCCGAACCTTTGCACAACTCTCGCTCTGTCTCTCTGTAAACTGCTGAGATGATCCACTCGACAGGATCTCCTCCTGACTTTTATCTCCGGACCGCCAGACGAGCCGAACACGGAGCTTCCAGACCTCCGCTCATCTCTGAGCTGCACAGATCAAGGTCTATAGGAGTAATACTGCTGCTTAGAAAAGATGCCAGACTTGTAGCTGCTGGTGGTGTTCTGGTGCTGAAGCAGCGTTAGTTTATAATGCTGCTGTGACCTCAAAAGTCAGAATAAAATCAGAAGTTTTCTGAGCACAGCATGACCGTAAACAGCCTATAAACCTATTTAATGACTTTATTATTTCCTAAAACATAAATCTGGTGATATGTTTATCAACATTCAAGAATAGTGGCTCATAATAATAGTAGCTTTGACAGCATATAACAATAATCTGAATTCTAATCCTGTAGTTTTTTTAGTTTTTAGATTTTCAATTTAAAGATTGTTTTTATTCCATTTATGCTCATTGGAGTTATTTTAAAAATGTTAATCCTTTTAATATCAAGATTTTTTCCAGATCCACATTTCCGCAAACGACACTCTTCAGTTTTCCCTTTAAGGTTCTGTGTAGAACACTTTGCTGCAACAAATAATCTCAAGTGAAAATATCTTAAATATAGCCAAATATATCTAGTATTTCTAGCCTATTTCTAGATATTTTTACTCATTCTAAGCACAAAATAGTCTAAATAGTTCTACTGGCAGCAATTTTTTTCTAATTTTAAGCATTTATTTCTAGAAAGAATCTTGAAATGAAAAAAGCATCGAAAAACAGGTCGAGTAATCTTGCATTTGATTTATAATAATCTCATAATAAGAAATGTTCAATAAATTTGCCCATATTCAAGATATTTCCACTTGCTAAGATATCAGTTTTTAGGGTGCTGAACAACGAAGAACCCATGAAGAGTGTTTTTTCTAAGAATGATTGGTCAAGAATGATTTTCTTCTTAATATCTAGATAAGCAGATCAGGAGTTTAGAACGGTACTTAGTGCACTTTTAGCAGAAACTGTTTTCTTGGATATTTTAGGGTTTTCCAGCCTTCTAATAACAATCTGAAAGGGTTCTATGTTGAATTCCCGTACAGGATTGACCGATGTAACTTTAATAGTTATAAATTTTATGTACTATCTTGTATATATGACTAGAAATAATTAAAGAGTAGTATACGCAGTAACAAATTAATATAAAAAGGATTAAAACGTTTCATGATTTCATGGCAGTGAAACAGTTAACTTCCTCCTTAGCCGTCTTGTGAGCCTTCTTCTTATTCGTCTTCTTCTTCTTAATGATTCTAATGACCTAATATAGATATCTAATGGTTATATTTTTCATAAAACCACCTTCTTCTTTATCTAATCCTAAGCTCTCTCACACCACCCCAGTGCAGCGCTCCCTCCACTGGCTTCCTGTAGCTGCACACATCAGATTTAAAACACTGATGCTCGCCTACAAAACCAAAAACGGTCCAGCACCCACTTACCTCAAAGCACTTATCACACCCACACTGCACCACACTTCCTCTGCTCCTCTAACACTTCCTCAGGGTACAAGGAAGACCTGCATCAAGACTCTTCTCTGTTCTGGCACCAGTAGGTGGTGCAATAAACTTCCCCTAGACGTCCAAACAGCTGAGTCACTAGCTGTCACTAGCTGTCTTCTTAAATTCCTGAAGTACTTAACTTAGCACTTACAATTACAATAATAATAGTGTTGTCTGTGTTCTTTTCTTACTATATCACCCCCCCAACAGAGTTTTTAGACTGATAGCACTCTTAGTCCATCACCTAGTGAACCAGTATCAGGATGTATTTATTGATAGAGAGTCGCTCTGGATAACGGCGTCTACCAAATGCCATAAATGTAAATGTAAAATGTAAATCTAATTAGAGAAGAAGAAGAAGAAGAAGAAGAAGAAGAAGGTCCTCCTTTTCCTGAAACACTGTGTGAAGGAAACCGCAGGTCCTCCTGTGACACGTCAACGTCATACGCACCACTTGGCCTGTTGCGTGAATGGAATAACACATGACATGTCGTGCTGTTATATGAAATTAATCCACAACAGGGTGATGTGTGTATTTTTCATATAACTACACGATTTGGAGTGTTTTATTTCACTTATACCACAAAGATTTACCAATGATTACAGTGTTTAATTTATTAATGAACTTCACGTCATACATTTTAACAGTTTTTAGTTAAGACAAGTCGTCTTCTCACCAACATTACAGCAATGAACGTCTCCTTTTCTCTCTCTCTCTCTCTCTCTCTCTCTCTCTCTCTTTTTCTCTCTTTAAATCTACTAAAAAACAGAGCTTGTCATTTTTCTGAGAAAAGCATAAACTCCTCTGTCCTGAAGACTTTCTTGTGCTGGAAAAACTTCACAAAGCACTGTGACTGTTACAAAGCGCTAACACTGGAGACTCCTTCCATAAATGTTAAATAGACATGACAAAAAACTTCAACAATTATTACATTTTTAAAATCTTAGTGGAGCATCCGCCATACAAGGCCCTGTGTATGAGCTGTTGCTATAGAAACGGTAACGTATTATATTAAAGAGCGCATTAATATAACCCGTCGTTCATGTTACAGCCGGAACTACTGTCCGAGCTGTGAGTTATACAAAAATGATGCACACCTCCTGACCAATCAGATTCGTGAATTCAACTTTGAAGCATGGATAATTGATTAGAGGAGAAGCATGGTCAGTGTTTTGTCTTGATGTTGATGCTGAAATGTCGCCTCGCTGCCGGAGATATTAAAGCGAGCGAGCGCTCAAAGGCTTCCGCTGGTGGATCTTCATCTCCTACTGTGTGCTAGAAGTGAAGGCTGTGCTGGTCCAGTGTTTTCTGTTTCTATTTTTTCATTTCAGATGCTTGAAACACACACACAGACACACGCACACACAGGCTTATCTGCACAAGACACCAGACCTGCTTCTATCAGAGCCTTGAACATTTTCAATCTGCATCATACACGGCTTTAAAGTGAAAATTACAAACATGGGGCTTGAGAAAAAGGCATAATTAAGATATCTGTGTGTATGTGTGTGTGTGTGTGTGTGTGTGTGTGTGTCAGCTTGAGGCTGAAAGTTTTCTCTGACTGATAAGATTCTTTGGTTGTTGTTGTTGTTGTTGTTGTTGTGGTTGTCTTGGGATTAGTTATTTGCCACACATTGGGCCTCATTTATTAGAATGGATACGAAAGGATTTATTTATTGGTAAATCATCATACGAGTGTTTATTCAAGAAATCAGGCATTCGTAAGAATCACGTAAATTCGGAAAAACTCGTGCTCCTGTGAGTGTGTAAATTTATGTGTAACAAAACTAACTAATGTAAACCTTGATATAATCGACTTCATTTCATATAATCTACACTTTTATACCTGGAACATACTGTGGAGGTTAAACTGCTTATTTATATTAATATTATTTTTATTTATAAAAACACATCCTCATGCTAGTTCACTAGTTCAGGCACTAAGAGCTCCCAGCCGTAACCCGTAAACAAACGCCACAGCTGATGGACGATTTCACGTTTCCAGCCCTTGACCTTTTATGGAGTTTTGTGGGCGTAAATGTAAATTTGTGGGCCTAAATGTTAATGAGCTGTTTCAGGAACATGCTTTGCACTTTACAGATACAGCATACACACACGACTTTTGTAAATCTGGTAAAAACTTTAGTTTGGTTTGGCTTACGTGAACATTTCCACACAACTTTATTAAAGATGGATAAATGAAGCCGGTTGTGTGAATTCTGAGCTATGTAACATTATCCTAGTATCTCTGAAAAAAAGCAAACATCTCAAATGAAAGATCAACGTCCTAGATGATCGATTACATTTAAAATGTGTAAATTTGATTTTTCGCCAAAGTATTCCTTTAAGCATTCAGTTCTGCTCAGATCCCCAGATTGTCTAAGGACAGTCTTTTTTGTAAAATGGACTCAGAAGCCTTACAGTCTATGAATAGCCTTCTCAGAGCCTGGCAGACTCGCAGGACTCGCTGATATTTCCTCAAGTGACTCTTAAAAAGCATGACAGAACCCTGGCCTCTGCCCCGTGTAATCAAGTGTGAATGAACATGTAAATTTAGCCAAGTATTAACAGAATCAGTCTTATCTGTCCTGCCATACCATCACGACTAGCATATGGATACCGGCTAGCGTGACTGAGGTAAAAAAGCAAACAGATTTTTGGAAGCAAGCGTCATGTTGAAGGAGTGAGGCCCGTGGTGTAGAAGGCACTGATACTCTCCATATGCGTTTCTGAGTTAGCCAGAGCACAACGGGAGCCAACTATGGAGCTAACGCGCTACTAGACAGCTAGCGTGTGATGATGTGGGAGAATGGGATGTCAGGATCGGTCACGCTGCTCATTTTCGGAGAAGCAGCTGCATATCTCACCTGCCTTACACAGCTGTCCGTCTATGCTAGCGGCTAACGCATCAAAGACTAGCAACACCCTTGGCACCTTAGCAAGCGAAAATATCTTGAATATAGTCAAATTTATCTCGCATTTTCTATTACAAGATTAAAACAAACCAAATATAAGATTATTAAACTTATTTCTAGACTCTCATACTAATTCCAAGCTTGAAATAGTCTTGTTGTATTGGCAGATCATTTTGCTAATTTTAAGCATTTATTTCTAGAAAGAATGAACAGAACAAGAAAATGTAAAGTTTGAAATAGGTTTAATTATCTTATATTTGGTTCATTGTAATGTTATAATAGGAAATACTAGATGAATCGGACTGTATTGAAAATATTTTCACTTGCTAAGATGTCATTTTTTGCAGTGTAGCTGAAATCAGACTAGGAAATGGAGAAAAAGGTTTCATCCCATCACACTGTAAATCAGCCCCACTGGCTAACGTATCTAAAGCTGGCATTTACACTGTCAGCCCAAACTCACACATCGTAAAAGAATTCTTTGGTCGTGAGGTAAGATCGTGTTAAGCTTCTATTATTGGCGGCTAATTTAGCGCCATCGCAAACAAAGATGGCCGACGACAAACTTCTGGCAGTGTGAGAAGTTTTTGGTTAAATTATTGCCACAGATAGAGTCACGCCAAACTCACAGGACAGCTACAAATACGGTAGTAAAGATGGAGGAATGTAAACAAAACATGCTAATGGACCGGAAAAAAATCAACGTATTACTTCAAGCTCACTTTGAAGAATTTTTGCGTTTTCTGCACGAGCTGATCCCGGATCACGCTGACTGATGATGTAAGAAGGTCACTTTGTTTAATAGTAGGTCTATCGTTAGAGGATCTTCATCGTATAATCTGAGAGCACACGCTATCACGCAGTCCGTTAGAGCATTCAGCCAAGATTTTATTGAGATCGTCTCGTACAGCGTAACGCGTAAAAATAATCTTAAAAGAGCGCTGAAATCACATGGTCTAAAACCCGCTTAAGGCTAAAACCGTTTGAGGCTAATCGAATTGTGATTCCTTTACTTTTGGCTTCAAATGCAAACTGTATAGTAGATACTTCTTTGTTTTGTCTTTTTTAAATGATGCAAAACTCTTTGGAAGGTTGTTGGGTTGAGATAATGTGGATTAGCACTTTGCTCGCCTAAACATTATTAGTAAATGTTATATGACCAGAGGTGGTAAAAATACACAAATTCTTTACTCCTTTAAATAAATACTCAGTTAAAAGGTAAAGTACAAGTTCTTTAATTAAATTAAAGATGATAATCGTTGGCAAATTGCTGTAGTATAAGATGAATAAAACACTTGACCTGGGATTTGGTGTTATAGGAGAATAATCATCTCTGTGGTAACAGTAACTCCACTTCATCGTTGATTATTTTCCTTAAACAGCATGACTCGGAGTGTTTTATTCCTAGATTTCGAGGTCTGATCAGGTGTGAACCGACATGTCTGTGTTTACGTTAAAAGCTAAATAAACTCCTAAATGAAATTATTCCCTCTAAAGATGTGGATCTCTGAAAGGATGAATAATACAGTTTATTCAGAGCCTCATTTACAAAACTCTTTAAACATGTTTGGAAAAAAAAAGATTATAATTGTCGGTGGTAATTGTACATACACACTAAAGATGCAATAGCTAGAGATTAGATCTTTAATAAGCTAGAATATTGCTTTAAGAGTGTAGAAAATTAAAAAGCAGTTGATTTGATGAAGTTTTAAAGCGTGTATAAAAATATACAGGACACTTAGCCAAGTACCTGATTTTTCATTTTTATCTGTATCAGGTGTCACGACGGTTTTTTCCACTTTACCATTTAAATCACTTTCTGAAACCTTTAGCCAGGTAATGATGTGCTTTCTGACTGACATGGCTCAGATAAGATTGATCAGACCTGCGATCTAGCTGAGCAAAAACATGGCCGTAATAAGAACATCATGGCACTCGTGAGTGTTTCCTGGCTTGATACGAGGCATCTTTGCTTTAATGTATTCCGAGGTTTCTTTTAAACTTTAATCTGCTCTTGTACTCTAAAATGCACTGTGAACATTTTGGACCATCATCTTCAGGCCTGGATCTTATAATTTCTCTTAAAAACTAAAATATTCTCGTGTTTAAACCATTTCATATTCGCTGTTAACAGGATTACTTAACGACAAACAAGAATTTGTGGAATTCCCTAACTCCCTGACTTCTTCTTTTTTTTTTTTTTTAAATAAAACAGCAGTATTAAAGAATCCCTAGTGGTTCAATTCCAGAAGCCCCTCAGGTTTGAGAAGAAACCTCTGCGCTGTACTAGATAAAGCTGAGTCTGCAGAGCGTCTGGCAACCACGCGGCTGCCGAGGAGGGAGCCAGAAAATAAAGCCGTGTTGCTTCTATGAGGAACGCTAATGTTCCTCCTACTCTAGTAAACATGGAAAAGATTTCATCTCAATGTCAGGAAAGAATTAAAAGCCGTCAGGGCCGCCAAGCGGAGATCAAAGGTCCCGTCTGACGCTTGTGTGTGTCTCCGCTTGTACATTTGTATAAAATCTTGGCAGTTTTTGCACTGAATCTGGAACTAAATGTGATGCATTTAGTGTTCATTCATTCATCCTTAGTAACTGCCTGGTCAGGATCACGGTGCTTTAAATGCTCATGATGATAAAAGTATCAGCATGTTCATGATGATAAAAGTATCATCTTTCTTTTCTTTCTCTCCGTTTGCTCACTTGCAAAATCGCACTGCTGCATCACACGCTCAAATGAAAGCAATATCCACCCTCTTCCTCATTCATGAACACTCAGACACCTACAGTTGTCTACTGTCGCTGTGATTGACAGGGGAGAGTGAGTATGGACCATTTTGTTCTCTTTGCTCCTGGACATGGATGGCTGTAAGCATCTTCAGTATTTAAAGATTCGATCGCCTTATGATTGGACGAACGCTTTTCTGTTGCGCCACTTAGGAGCCATGAATGTGATCTTTCTTTATCCTTTGAGCTAATCTTCAGCTGTCCAGTTTGGGTGAGTCTGTGCCCATGATAGCCTCAGTTTCCTGTTCTTGGCTGACAGGCTGATAGCCTCAGATTCCTGTTCTTGGCTTGACGTGGTCTTTTGCTTTTGTAGCTCATCCACCTCAAAGTTTGATGTTTCGTGCATTCTGAGATGCTTTTCTGCTCGCCAAGAGTGATTATTTTCCCACACCACCCCATTGCTGCGCTCTCTCCTCTGGGTTTCTGTAGCTGCCCACATCAGATTTAAAACACTGATGCTCGCCTACAAAGCCAAAAACGGACCAGCACCCACTTATCTCAAAGCACTTATCACACCTCGCGCGGCAACACGCTCCCTCCGATCCTCTAGCACTGCTCGACTGATCCCTCCATCTCTCAGGGTACAAGGAAGGCATGCATGGAGACTCTTCTCTGTTCTGGCACCAAGGTGGTGGAATGAACTTCCCCTAGATGTCCGAACAGCTGAGTCACTGGCAGTCTTCAAACGACGTCTAAAGACTTACCTCTTCATAAAGTACTTAAGTTAGCACTTACACAAAAGAAAAAGAAAAAAAAAAAACCCTCCCAACAGAGTTTTGGGCTGATGGTATTCCTAGTTTGTGACCTAGTGAGCCAGTATCAGAATATATTTTTGATAGACTTCAAAGCACTACTGTAAGTCGCTCTGGATAAGGGCGTCTGCTAAATGCCATAAATGTAAATGTAATATTTGAGCTATGTCCTTCCTGAACCAATCTGGCCATTTTCCTCTGTCCCTCTCTTATCAGCAAGGCGTTTCCACCCACAGAACTGTCTCTCACTCAGTGATTTTTGTTTTTCGCACCATTCTGTGTGTAAACTCTAGAGACTATGGAGATCAGCAGATTCTGAAATACTCAAACCAGCCCATCTGGCACCAACATCCATGCCACAGTTAAAGTCACAGAGATCACACTTTTTCTTCATTCTGATGTTTGATGTGAATATTAACTGAAGCTCTTGTCTTGTATATGCATGATTTTATGCACTGCGCTGCTGCCACATGATTGGCTGATTAGATAACTGCATGAATGTGCAGGTACAGGTGTTCCTAAAAAAGTGGACAGTGAGTGTATATTATAGTAGTATATAGATTAGTATAATCTATGTATTAATATAGTCTATATATATGAGTTATTTCCTCATAACTGAATCAGAATTCAGAGAGTCACTGCAGTGGTGCAGTTTGGAGCTTGGTGAGACTCCGCCAAGAAAATCTGCATATTCGAATATTGTCATTTTAACTTAATCGCTTAAAATTTTTTTATTGTATTTTATTTAACAGTTACCATTGTGTATATGTATTTTTAGTTTATAATAATGAATGTTTTATTCAACATGATAAAACTGTTATTAAATGCTAATTAATATCAACCATCATTTTATGCTTCGTGTGTCAGTGTGATGATTTACAACTTTATATTTTCTGTTTGTTGTAACAATGCCATACAGCTACCGTAGTGTACTCATTCTTTTTTTATTTCTGTCTCTTTATTTATATCTCTTTTTTCTTTGAACGTTGTTTATATTATGTGAGGTGGTTACACAGAAGCTAACTAGAGCCTACAAGAACACACACTTTTGTCTACAATAAACCCTGAATTGTGTTCACAGCATTGTAACTGTCATGAGATCCACCAAAGCCAAGTGTCGGTGTGTGTGTGTGTGTGTGTGTGTGTGTGTTGATGTGTCCGTGGCTAATTTCATATCCACATCCACGTCCACATCCATGTCCGTGCATCCAGAGTTCAAAATTTCAATGTTTTCCAGCGGAATCCAGAGACTCACCAGGTTTCCTGATTTACAAACAACTTTTTTGTGTGTGTGTGTGAGGTATACAGATTATCCTAAGGGTGGAAATGAAGTGTGTGTTTGGAGGAATGAGATGGTGTAGCGCAGAGGAGTGGGTTCAGCTGATCCCGGCTGTGTTTGTTGGTAATCTGTGCAGACGGGTGGATTTGGGAATAGACTACAGAACACACACACACACACACACACACACACACACAAACACACGGGCCACTGCCAGAACCCCACGCTTCGCTCTAATCTGCTGCATAAAGACAAAGTGCACTTTTACACAACACAGAAACGTGTTCAAACTGGCAAGAAGTGGCTTTTTCGCTTTATTTAAAACATTCTTGTAGGCCTCAAGTTCGAGTGTTTTTCCCTGGAACTGTCACTTAGAAAAGAAATCACAAAAATTAAAATTAAAATAAAAACAAAATAATTTTTTTATGTATTCACATTTCATACATTACTCCTAAATGCAAATGCAAACCTTTAAAATAATACAAAATTATATAAATATAAAAAAATCTAAATATATTTTTATATCATAATATTAAAAATATACTAAATAAATAATAAAATACACATACAAAGTTATTTTTTAAAAATATTTTTATTCTTATAATTTTAGGAAACTACTAAAAATTGCCTAATAATAATAATTTTAGTATGAATATGCTAATAAAAAATTATTTTTGTTTAAAGATCTAATTTTTTTCATTTAGTATTGCCCTTCAGAAGCTACATGAGATATTTACATGTTTCCCAGAAGACAAAATAATAACAATTTACACCGATCATCCTGTTTAAAAGTTTACATCCCCCTGGCTCTTAATGTGTCACGTTGCCTTCTTGAGCATCAGTGAATGTTTGCAGCTTTTGTAATAGTTGTGTTCGAGTCCCTCAGTGTGAAAAGATGGATCTCTAAATCATATAGCGGCTGTTGGAAAGGAGTCAAATATGCAGAAGATGCTGGAAAAGCAGAGAATGTGCAGGAGCTGGAGGATTTTTCTGAAGAACAGCGGGCAGTTTAACTGCTCAGGACAAACAAGAGACTCATGAACAACGATCACAAAACGTAAAAACAGTCGCTGATCATCAGGTAACACACACAGTATTAAGAATCAAGTGTATGGAAACTTTTGAACTGGTTCATTTGGGTAAATTCAGTTATTATTGTGTCTTGTGGACAATATGGAAACATCTGCAGTGTGAAAGAGCTTATTCAGGGCAGAATTAAATAAAAACAAAATGCAATTAAAAAAAAATGATTAGCCTTTTGCAGATTCTGCAAGGTGTATGTAAACTTACGACCTCAGCTGTATGTAGGAAGGTGAAATTTAATGAAAATGGTTCAAATGAGAACAAAATGGAGGCATATAATAATTACAATTACTGGTAAAGATATCACAGAGAAGAGTCGACTCTTATTGGTGAGCAGAGTCACATCATCTGACTCACTGAAAAGAGTCAAAATTCCCATCATTACTGTACAGTGGACTTCTTTAACCATATCATATCCTACACTGCACTCTAGTGGTGGGAGAAAATGCAAACTGACCATGACACTAACATGAGACAAACTGAAAAACATGGGTCATGAGCCAGACAGTCACATGTATCTGCAAAATAAAGCTAAAATAATGCAGTGAAGTGCATCAGAAGCATTCTTTTTATTTATATTGCACTTATTTATATATAACAGGTTTACAGGGCAGGTTTCAGGTTGCTTGTGGTGACCTCAAGGGAGTAGAAGATAAGAGAAGATACACAGACTTTCCAGAGAAACGGGAAAATGTTTTACTGAAGTCAGGGTGTGTGATACTCCACGTGTATGTCATACAGGGCTGGATGAAATGGCTACAGTTTTTGTAAGAGCTTTTGTAAGAGCTGGACTTGTTTGTCCAGCACATCCCACAGATGCTCGATCGGATTGAGAAGGATTGAGATCTGTGGAATTTAGAGGCCAAGACAGCACCTTGAACTCTTTGTCATGTTCCTCAAATCATTCCCGAACAGTTTCTGCAGTGTGGCAGGGCGTATTATCCTGCTGAAAGAGGCCACTGCCGTTAGGGAATACCGTTACCATGAAGGGGTGTACCTGGTCTGCAACAATGTTTAGGTAGGTGGTACGTGTCAAAGTAACATCCACATGAAGGCCAGGACTCGAGGTTTCCCAGCAGAACATTACCCAGAGCATCACACTGCCTCCACCGGCTTGCGTTCTTCCCATAGTGCATCCTGGTGCCATCTCTTCTCCAGGTAAGCGACACACACGCACCTGGCCTTCCACATGATGTAAAAGAAAACGTGATTCATCAGACCAGGCCACCTTCTTCCATTGCTCCATGGTCCAGTTCTGATGCTCACCTGCGCATTGTAGGTGCCTTGGGTGGTGGACAGGGTCAGCATGGGCTCTCTGACCGGTCTGCAGCTACACAGCTCCACATGCAGCAAGCTGAGATACACTGTGTGTTCTGACACCTTACTATCAGAGCCAGCATTAACTTTTTCAGCAGTTTGTGCTACAGTAGCTCTTCTGTGGAATTGGACCAGACGGACTAGCCTTCACTCCCCACGCGCATCAATGAGCCTTGGGAGTCCATGACCCTGTCGCTAGTTCACTGGTTGTCCTTCCTTGGACCACTTTTGGTAGGTTCTAACCACTGCACACCAGGAACACCCCACAAGACCTGCTGCTTTGGAGATGCTCTGACCCAGTCGTCTAGACATCACAATTCGGCCCTTATCAAAGTCACTCAGATCCTTACGCTTGCCCATTTTTCCTGCTTCCAACACATCAACTTCGAGAACTGACTGTTCACTTGCTGCCTGATATATCCCACCCCTTGACAGGTGCCAATGTAATGAGAGAATCAGTTATTCACTTCACCTGTCAGTGGTTTTAATGTTACGGCTGATCGGTGTATATTCTGTGACAATGGCCATTGTGAAAAGTGCTATACAAATAAAATTTAATTGATTTTTTTATTTTAATACTTTTACGAATTACATTGTTCCTCCATCATTCTACTCTCCCGGAAACTGACTTTTATTTTATGCAAAAAAAATACCAAATTGCTTTTGACTTCCTACATAAGTGCTCTACCTAGGGTTTGAAGTAAAGGCCCCTGCACCCTATCTAGTGCACTATATCTACACTTTTAAGGCATTTGGACCTTTGGGATTTATTTTAAGGGCTATAACGGAAACTTTCTGCTGCAGTTTCTCCAGTTTCTCCTGGTGTTTCGGTGAAAGTCATGGCTGCTAAGCGAGCTTTAGTGATTTTGTCGAAGGGGGCGGAGGAGATGGAGACAGTGATACCGGTGGACGTCATGCGCAGAGCCGGGGTTTGTGGCTAAATTAGCGCTAGCCTGGTTTAGCATTGCTAGTGCTCTAGAGCTAGTTAGTTAGCATAGCTAGCATGTAGCTCACATGTAGCTAGCAGCGGTCTCCAGTCTTGCACACACGCAGGTTGTTTGCACGGATTGGGTTTAAAGTTTAAATTGTGCAACTTAAACTTAAATGCATTATTATTTATTTCCTTTTTCGGCAGTAAGGAGGTAGCTAGCTAACGTTAGCTGCACCATCCAGGCATTATATATACATATATATATATATACACAGAGCTAGCTCTTAATCAGAATCATTAGTTTCACTGATTTCACTGCTTTAACACACAAATTAATAAATTATTATAAATCATAAAGATTTATATCAGAGCTAACAGAGAAATGGGAACTGAAATGGGCACTGAGGCAGAGTTCAGGTTAATGAAGCTAAATGTCAAAGTTTGCTGCTGTCATGGAGATGGACTTTGGTATTAATATCACTGAAAACACACACACACACACACACACACACACACACACGCTTCTAACCCCTGCTTTTAAATCCTGTGTGAGGTTTTTGTGACTCTTTCCATCCATCTTTTTTATCTAAATATTACTGATGGTTATTTCTGGCTCTTTTCAGTGAGTCAGATTTTTTGACTCAGCTCTCCATAAAGAATCGACTCTTTGCTGAGTTGGAAAATTTCCTTAATTATTAAGGGCGAGATGTGAAAAAGAGAAAAAGTTTTTAAAAACACATCATAACATAAGGGATATACGTCTCGTGTTTTAGAGATTTATCTAAATATTAGAGATGGGAATTCTGTCTCTTTTCAATGAGTCAGATCATTTGACTCAGCTCTCCAAATGAATCGACTCATTGCTGAGTTGGAAAATTTCCTTAATTATTAAGGGCGAGATGTGAAAAAGAGTAATGGAAACGGGGTTTTAAGTAAATGATAATGTAAGGGATAAAAATTTCGTGTTTCAGAGATTTATCTAAATATTACAGATGGAATTTCTGTCTCTTTTCAGTGAGTCAGATTATTTGACTCAGCTCTCCAATATGAATCGACTCATTGCTGAGTTGGAAAGTTCGTCTACTGATAAAGACAAGATGTAAAAAAAAAAAAAAAGAGAGAGAAAGATAGAAACTTTTTTTTAAATACACGATAACATAAGGGATAGCGATTTATCTAAATATTATTAGTGGATTTTTTTTGGCTTATTTAGTGAGTCAGATCATTTGACTCGGCTCACTATGAAGAGTCGACTCTTGGCTGAGATAGAAAAGTTCTTTTATTGATAAACGCGAGATGTGAGAAAGAGGAATGGAAAGTTTAAACAAACAAACAATAAATAAATAAATAAATAGTAACTTAAGGGACGTGAATGTCATGTTTGATGTCTCAGGTTTCTTGATTCTTTTCAGTGAGTCAAATCATTTGACTCGGCTCACCAGAAAGAGTCGACTCTTTCAGGTTGACGGAACAAAAACAGACTTGTCTTGATGTCTTTCAGTAAACAGTATTTAATCAGTTAAAGTGTGTTTAAGCCTCTATCTCTCTCTCTCTCTCTCTCTCTCTCTCTCTCTCTCTCTCTCTCTCTCTCTGTGTGTGTGTGTGTGTGTGTGTGTGTGTGTGTGTGTGTGTGTGTGTAACAGATCGCTGTGACTCTAGCAGGACTGATGGGGAAGGATCCTGTTCAGTGCAGCCGTGACGTCCTCATCTGTCCAGACTCGAGCCTGGAAGAAGCCTCGAAACAGGTCAACGTTCACCAAACACACACGATGTCCAGATCAGCAGATATTTAAATGAATCTGTCACACAAGTGCACAAGCGCCGCGCTCGTCTGTACAGCCGTTTGTGGTCAATACAGATTTTAAGGAGCTAAAAAATGACCAATAATTTTGGCTGCGGATTAAAATTCAGTACAATTTTATACAATTTTATGTGGCCATGTGAATTCTGTTTTTGTTTTTGTTTTTTTAAAATTCAACTTCTGGTAGAACTTTAACATTAGATTTTTATTCATTACAAATTTATACAGCTTGATACAGTTATGATTTTATATTTTACACTTTTATTTCATAGTGATGTTTTTATTATGCATTATATATATATTTTTTTTTTATTATCACTTTATTCCTTTATTTGGTAGAATTTTAATGATAAATTTTTAATTGACAATTTTTATATTGATATTTTGATACAATTTTGTATTTTTATTTGGTCCTGTTTTATAGCGAAGTTTATTATGTTTATTATTATAAATTTCTCTTAATGAAAAAGTTTTCATTCATTTTCCTGTAACTCTCCTAAATAGCATAAATATAAAACATACATTATGATAATAATAATAATAATAATAATAATGATAATAATAATAATCCATTCTGTGGAGTGATGTCTCCCCCTGGTGGAATTGTTCTGACACTGCAACATAGTTTTATTTGATTTCAAGATAACATAAAATATACATTTATATTTTTAACTCTTCTGAGTGTTTCAGAAGCAAACGAGTAAACCTTTTTACATTCAGACTTCTTTGTATTGTATTTATTAAACTGCAGTAAATCAGAAGACGTAAATAATAAATCAGTGTGTATTCTGCTCCACACACTCTTCGCTTATAAACCGGGTTTTAACAGTAGAATTCTACTTCAGGGCCCGTATGACGTGGTTCTGTTACCCGGAGGCCTGGTCGGAGCCCAGAACCTGTCCGAGGTGAGAACTTATTACTTATTGCTGTGGCATTAAATATTTTCACAATACTGTATTTAAAATAAATCTAAACATTTAGAATTTCTCTAGTTTTACGTTTGTTGTAGCATTTAACATTTTATGAGCATTTATGTATTTTATTTTACTGTATACATTTTATTTTTATAGTTTTATTTTATTTTATAAATTTTATAAATAAATGTTTGGATTTAAAATTTTTTTTTTTTCCTATTTTCCTGATTCCCAATTTGTTATTAATGTTTTGATTTTTAATTACATATTTATTTAATGGTAATTTTATTGTTAATTTTAGAATTATTTATTTTTAGAATATCTATTACATTTTAATTTTCTCCTTTTTCAGCTTATATTATATAAAAAAAAAGTGATATCTTGAATTCTTGATATCTAGATTTCTTGAAAAAAGAAAAGTTATCTATAGTGCCGGTGTGCTGGCGTTGTGGTGCAGCTGATCGTCTGAATAAAAGAGATGATCATACGTTAAATACAGAAACCATGGTCCTGATGTGGACGAGGAACAAAGTCCTGAACCGCCTCCCTTCATCCTTCCTGAGGGAGTAGGGGGCGGAGTCCACTTCCTCTTTAACACCGTATCGCTTATTTCATTAAAGATGGTGAGCGAATGAGGGTAATGGAAGGGTGGAGGGGGTTCAGGACTTTGTTCTTCGTCTGTATCAAGGTCACGGTGTTTTATTTAAACCTGAGATTCACTGCGTTTGGCTTTTTTTTTCCCCCACAGGAAACCTGGGCAGAATTTCATGACCTTATTTTAGATGCATCACAAATCTTTAGTGCAGAGATTCGTAAGACATACCTGTGTGCATGGAAAATGTTACATTTGGCCCGCTATGTTACGTTAGTCTTTTTCACTATCCTGACACGCTGCAGTACGTGTAATTCAGCAATAAAAATGGACAAAATTCCCCGTCCATCTACCACCACTAAACACACTAGTGTTGTGTCTCAGATCGCATACTTATGTACTGTTCTAGACCAATATTCAGTACTAACACTAACCTGGTTTTTCTGTTACAGTTAATGTTTCAATTTTAAAAACCGTGCCTCATGTCTCCTTGAAAGCTACTGAAAGCTCTGTTTCACGTGCCATCCTTCAGGATTTTCTAGATTAGTAAATACTTTTGAATGTAAAAGTAGAGTTCGATTTGAGAGACGGTTCATGACGACAATCAAGACGACGGTGGAAAGTTTATAGAGACACAGGGCTCGTCAGTGGGTTTAAATTCATTCTGCATGAAATGGATAAACATTTTGCAGTTTGATTTGGAATCCTGATGGACGGATGTTTTGGCTCTGACATGCCGTCTAGGGAACGTCATATGACAAGTTGGTGTCGTGAGTAGTGCTGTTGCTGCATGTTCCAAGGGTTGCTGGTTCAAGCCTCAGCTCTGGTTTCTTTCCAAGAGTCTCTTCGGGGGCAGTCGTGGTTACTCTAATGGTTAGAGAGTCGGACTTGTAACCCGAAGGTCGTGGGTTCGAGTCTCAGGTCCGGCAGGGATTGTAGGTGGGGGGAGTGAATGACCAGCGCTCTCTCCCACCCTCAATACCACGACTGAGGTGAGACCCTTGAACAAGGCACCGAACCCCCACGGTGTGTGTGTGTGTGTGTGTGTGTGTGTGTGTGTTCACGGTGTGTGTGTGTGTGTGTGTGTGTGTGTGTGTGTGTGTGTGTGTGTTCACTACTGTGTGTGTGCACTTGGATGGGTTAAATGCAGAGCACAAATTCCGAGTATGGGTCACCCTACTTGGCCACAAGTCACTCCACTTCACTTTAATTGTTCCGGGTGTACATAAGATGCGCAGGCGAGTGCGTGTGTGTGAACAGCGCCGCTCGCGCTACGGCAGCTTCTGTACGCTCACGCATGCAGTCGAATCAAGTGTAAACCAGTTTCCTCTGCTTCAAATCTCAGCACAGTAGAGTGGATATAGGATTTTCCTGTAACAATGAAAGAGACCGATCATTCCTTTGGTTTTTAGTTATAGATCCGTATGTTGCTGACATAATAAAATGTCCAAATGTTACATTAATCCTAAATTATAAAATAGGAATTAAAAAAAAATTGGGTCGTCAAGGCTTGGCAAGAAAATTCATGATGTTTATTTAGGGTTGAGTTTGGGAATCCCTGAGCTATAAGATCCTGTTAGAGATCCTGCAGATTTTCTTTTGGGTGTGAACTCTGTCGCTCTGTCTCTGGTTGATTGTGTATGATATCTGCGTCGTCTCTCTTGTAGTCTCCCGCTGTGAAGGAGGTGTTGAAGGAGCAGGAGGGCAGGAAGGGGCTGATCGCTGCCATCTGCGCAGGTACTGTTTATTCCACCGCATACCGGATGCACATTAACCTCGCACACACACACACCTCGCTGGCTGTGCAGCACGTGGTGGCTTGGCATATAGGCTCAGAAAACACACACACACAGATTTGTGTCATACATCAGTGATCTCACAACTGAGGTGCCATTTTAGCTCTTAAAATAACCCTTACAGGTTGAATTTTTTAATAATTTGTCATCACTGAATCTAAGAAAACATGCATTTAATCTCTCAAAGCGTGTTCTTCCGGCAGTGTTTTTCTAAAAGTGCTCCAAAAGCTAAAAGGCTGCACTCTTGAATTCCTAAATTAGCATAGAATTAGCAAATGCGCACATGTCATTAACTAGCATCCATGCTAATGGCATGACGACATTAAGGACATTGTGTTTTTGTTTTTTTTGGTTACAGGGTGTTTAATTTGTGTAACAGGATTGTGCTTTCACACTGATCTCATCAGTCTATCACAATTTTTCACGATTTTTTTCCTCTTCACATGATTGTCAGGAAATTCAGATGATTCAACTTCCTGTTGTGGATATAAAAGTCTACACACCCCTGTTAAAATGGCAGGTTTTTGTGAAGTAAAAGAATGACACTAAGATAAATCATGTCAGATCATGTGACAAACAATCAGAAGCTCTTTTAGGGGGAAAAAGGAAGAATAAAAAAACTTACAGTAACTTAGTTGCATAAGTTTGCACACCCCAAACTAATACTCTGTTGAAGCACTGTTTGATTTTATTACACCACTCAGTCTTTTAGAGTAAGAGTCCATCAGCATGGCACATCTTAACTTGGAAATATTTTCTCATTCTTTCTTGCAAAAACATTCTAGGTCTGTCAGATTGCCCGCTTCAGGTCACCCCACAGATTTTTAGTTGGATTTAGGTCTGGGCTTTGGCTAGAGCATTAAAAAACACTGATCTTCTTTTGGTTAAGCCGTTCCTTTGTTAATTTGGATGTACACTTTGGGTCACTGTCGTGCTGAAAGGTGAAATTCCTTTTCATCTTCAGCTCACTAGAAGACACCTGAAGGTTTTGCACTAAAATTGCCTGGTATTTGTAGCTATTCATGATTCCCTGCACCTTGATAAAAGCCCCAGTTCTGGCTGAAAAAAGCAGCCATAAAGCATGATGCTGCCACCACCATGCTTCACCATGGGGATGGTGTTCTTTTGGTGATGTGCTTATTTTTTGCCCCCAAAATATCTTTTGAAATTGGTCTCATCAGACTGTAACACATTTGCCACATGAAATAAAATGCACATTTTTCATAACCTGTAATGAGATGATTCGTGGAAAAGAATGTTTCAGGTATGAGATGGTAAACAGATTCAAACATTAATGCAAAATAAACATGATTTCTGAAGTGTTTTAATGAAAAGGGAATGTTTTCTCAGTGCGAAAGATTTTGTAGATTTTATTCTTGTTTAAATTATTTATCTGGAACATGCACGCAAGTTGTTGTTTTAAAATTTATAAATATAATACATAACTGGTATCCTAATCGTTGAATCATCCTTAAACAAACAAACAAAAAAATCATATCAAATTTAGCAATGTTTTTACCTCTCATTTTCTGCACTGCCTCAAACCAAGATAAATGCGTTTTGTGTGTATTTTTCATTTCACAAATAAGGAACTGCTGATATCTGATGAAATATGTTTGTCTTTTTGAGTAAAAAAAAAAAAAAAAAGTAAAAATAAAGCTCAGAAATAAGCTACGGCTTAAAGCAGTGAAATCTTCCTGCTTTCTCAGGCCGTAAGTGTAAAAAGTGATAGACGTGTCCATTCTATAATGAAGGTTATTATAGTTATACGTTACGTTTCATTAGCTCTGCCAATGAAGGACACCGGAAGGACGTCGGGAATTGAGGGCACCAGTGCAGAGCGCGCAAAAAAAAAAAAAAAAAGAAAAGTGTCCTAGAAAATCAGTCAAGATCCCATAGGAGTGTGTAATGAGTGAGCCGTGGTGCCTTTGGCATTCCTTCACACACTAGCTTATTTTATAGCGTACGCTCTCAAGTACTGCATCAAACTGTCAGGGAGAAAAGGGGTGAAGCTGTGAAAGCGTGAAGGGGAAACGCTGGGGGAACAAATAGCCTCTCGATTTTTTTTTTCTTTTTTTTCCTGAGAACGAACTTATCTTTTCTTGATGTGTCGTGTGTCGTAGTGTTCTTTCACCATTCATGTCCTCTGTCTCCTTTGTAAGAACGTTTTACCAAATCTGAGGATCCTGTGATATTTACACCGCACCCGAGCGACTGCCAAGCTGAAAAATCAATTACTTATTTATTTATTTATTTATTTACTTATTTATTAAAGCTTTGCTTTGCATGAGCTGAGTGCAGAGTCAGCATGCTGCCAGATAGAGAGCTTTTCTAAATATGGCCCAAAGAGCTGGAAGGAAACTGAATATGTCAGTAATATTAGATAACACTGTATTGATTTTTTTTTTTTTTTAGAGAGTATTGTTTGCTGTGTAGTCACTGAGGTGACTTTTGTCTTTGCACAAGTACATATTTGTATAAAAAAAAAAAAAAAAATCGTTTGTTATTTTTGAACTCCTTTGTTGGATCAGCATTCGAGAGTTTAAACATCTTGGAAAATCTGGAACAAGAAGAACATTATTGTTCTGCTGTAGACTTTTTGTGATAGAAGTGATAGCCATAACTACAGTATCAGGACTGTATATTAATAATTCATTTGGGTTTCAGGTCCCACAGCGCTTTTAGCTCACGGAATCGGTTACGGCAGCACCGTCACGACCCACCCGGGTGCCAAAGACAAGATGATGGCTGGAGGTAAGGCTGGAAAAAACGCTCCAGAGGTCTGTACTTGCCATTTTTGTTTCCAGATTTGCTCCAAAGTGGCTCGGAGTCAGTTACATGGCCAGTAGGGGTGGAGCGATACGACAAAAATATCATATCACACACGATTCTACAAACCATTTCAACAATACATGATGTATATCATGATGAACAGGCTTGCTAAGAATTTACATTAAAAAAAAATTAGCATTATTTGATGCATATTTGTTACATTTAAAAAAAAAATGGAGAGAAATTGAATTTATTATTATTGTAAAGATTAAATACAAAATTTTTACATCAAATCAGCTGCTTCCAGTCAGTTTGTAATTATTAAAACAAAATATCAACGATATCTCAGAAAAGTGTATCATGACACAATTTATTAAAATATTGATATTATATCGTCATGCCGTGCATCGCGGCGCCACGTAAGAGATAAAATTGTTTTATCGTATTTGGATTAATACAGCTAAAATAAACTGATTACCGCAGCAAGCGTTATGAAAATACTCTGGTGTATTTGATCTGATTGGTCTGAAGGTGTTGATTAATTTTCTAGAACAGCAGCTGTGACAGTAGTACAGCTACAAATCACAGGTTTAAATCAATGCACTTGTTCTAATATGTTACCATTTCATTTCGAGCTGCGTTTTATTGCCTTATTGACTTCGAGAGAGCGGAAAAATAGAGGCTGGTGAATGAACAACTGTTTATAGCTGCTGTAACGTAAGCGAGAACAGGAATTAACTCGTCTTTGCACCATTAAATGTAACTATAAATGGCTAAAAAGTACAGTATAATTCTTTAATAAATAAAAGGTGATCATAATCGTTGGCCAATTGCTGAGATGTAAGAGGAATAAAACGCATGACTGTTTATAGCTGCTATAACGTAAGTGAGAACAGGACATTAAATGTAGCTATAAATGGGTAAAATGTACATGGCATTCTTTAATAAATAAAAAATTTAATCGTTGGCAAATTGCGGTGGTTATAAGAGGAATAAAACACTTCAGGACGTGCTGTTATAGAGAAAATAAACTTTTTTTTTGTCATCGTAACAGTAACTTCATCATACCGTTCTGTTGTTGATTATTTTCCTATAACAGCACAACGTTCCTTACATGTTTCCTTGTCGTGACAACTGACAGAAGGGCAGTTGGTAAATTTAGTCAGTTTCTTTCTTTCTTTCTTTCTTACAGCATAGTTTACAAATTAATTTGTTTAAAGAATTCATGAAAGCTAAAAAAAATCTAATAAACTCTCATTGATGACATTCATGAGATTGTATTATATGTGAAAATATTTTTTTCTTTTAAGATTAAATGACATTTATTGTGTTTGTTAATAAATACGTGTTTAACTTTGTGAGTTAAATGTAACTTCCACATACGGTTCAGTATCAAAAGAAAAAAAATCTGCTTTGCTTTTTGTTTGTTTGTTTGTTTTAGATCACTATAAGTATTCAGAGGCCCGTGTTCAGAAAGACGGACACCTGATCACGAGCCGAGGCCCGGGCACCAGCTTCGAGTTCGCCCTGGCCATAGTGGAGGAGCTGCTGGGTGCCGAGGTGGCCGCTCAGGTCAAAGCACCTCTCATCCTGAAAGATTAATAAAGATCAATTCATCCAAATGCTAATTAATTAATCTGTACTGCACTTCATTAAATGGAGCAGCAAATAACATGAGTATTACTGTATGGATTCTTCTTTTTTTTGAAGAATAAAAGCACCTTATATTGAGAAAGAAGAACTTTTTGTTGCATAGTGGTATCAGGCAAAAAAAAAACAACAACAATAGAAACCCTCACAGAATTCGTAATGGTTTTAATGGTTATAATGGGAATTGTATTGGTTTTAATTGAAGCTCTAATGGTCCCTGTGGGTCTCTACTGGTAATTTGTTGCCTTCTATTGGTGACATGTCTAGTAGATACCATTAAGGTATATTAAACTGATAATGGTAATGGTTTTAATGGTTAGCTGATGGTTTGTAATGGTATTTGTAGTGGAAACCATTAGACTTTCTGTGATGATTTTTTTTTTTTTCAGCAGTAGTGGCACGTTTAAGCACCTTAAATTTTGTTTCTTTGCCAAAATAGGAACAAAATCACTGTAAAACTGTGTTAGCAATCTTGTGACGTGGCACACTTGTGAAAAATTAAACCATATCCTACAGTAAAAAGACTCAGTGTTGACTGTATCAGGGTTTGAACTCCATTTTCTCGCCAATCACAGCACAGAGCCGGCATTCCAGTGGGCGGGGTTAGTGTGGGAGAGTGTGCGTTGACGATTGGACACGTGTTCAACGACTGACACTTACAGCTACCAATAGGACGCGTCGGGCATTTTTTTATATTTGCTGTCACGTGCTTTCAGCGAGCCAATCAGATTTCCTCCGCATGAAATCAGCGCGTGTTCTGTGGCGCGCGCGTGTGCTGAGGAACGCTGCGCGCTGTTGTGATGCCTGGCGTTTTCAAAATTTGACGGTTGACTTTTTTTTTTTTGGTTGTCGTTGCCACGCGACGGGAATCCTGACCGTTATTTTTGTCTGAGGTAAGTTTTTTTTTGTTCTTTGCTGTGTAAAGTCACAGATTAATTGTGGATTTTGGTTGTTACAAATATCAATTACATCCATTTGTGCTGTAAGTTGAGGTTTTAATAGGGATCACTAAACCAAATGACCGAATAATTAAGGGTCAGTGGGTGAGCGGTTTAGTTAGACGAGCTAGAAATTGAGCTCGCGCGAGTTAGCTACTTGGCTAACCGTTTAGCAGATTTGGTATAACGGCATTTCAGTGATGAACCCAGTGGAATTTTGTGTTATTAGCAAATGAGCTTATCCGTGTGTGTGTGTGTCAGCATCTTCATCAGTTGAAAACAAACCAGCACATCTATTATGAACAAAATGATGTATGTTCATGTCTTCATATGTCATTATTCATTATA
Organism: Pangasianodon hypophthalmus; assembly: GCF_027358585.1. Lineage (NCBI taxonomy): Eukaryota > Metazoa > Chordata > Actinopteri > Siluriformes > Pangasiidae > Pangasianodon > Pangasianodon hypophthalmus. The sequence continues at coordinate 20,283,195 of NC_069729.1, forward strand.
CACTCTAATGTGCCAGTTTATTAGGTACACCTTCCACTCAGATGCACACTGTAAGTGTAAAAGTTCAGCTCTTAAATCTTTTTTTTATTATTTTTGTAGTGCAGGATGTAGATTTAGATCCCTAATGAAGGAGCCGGAGAGGACAATGATGAGGGAAAACCTCCTCATGAGGAAGAAACCTTGACAGGAACCAGACTCCTCAACTCCTCATCCATCCACGGACCACCACAGGACCACCACTGAGCAGATATTGTTTGGGTGGTGGATCATTCCCTGCTTAATGCTGACATGGTGTAGATGTGATACGAGTGTTTATCACTGTACACTGTTCCAAAAAAAATCATATCAGTGGTACCATGAAGTACCACTACTGCGTCAGGGTCACTGCTGTGATCCACCACATAAATAACATCAGGGCAGCGGTGGTCCCGGTGGGGTTCCTGACAAACCGCGCATAGCAGCAGATGGGCTCCAGGCAGTTATTATAAATTTATAATGCGATATATATATATATATATACATAATCTGTAGGTTTAGCTGGAGTAGTTACGATATTTGGCTCATTGAAACGCCTGAGAAATTCCCTTTTCTGCTTTATTTTTTTAAGTAGGTCTAACCAAATCTGAATAAAATTCAAGCCAGGTCACTGAAGGGGAAAGGACACGAGACGTTTCAGTAGATGAACTCTGACCTGGGAATTACAGTTTGGGCAATACGATGCTTCTAATATTGATATCGTGATAAATTATGTCAATACACTTTTTGGAGATATTGGCAATATTGTGATATTTTTTTATTTATTTACTTATTTTTTTTCTTGAACATTTAGATTATTTTTTTTTTAATTACCTTTGATTACAATCGTTTTTGAAGCCGTTGATTCGATGGCACAATTTCATACTGAAACTTTAAATTAGTAAAAAAAAAAAAAAAAAAATACTTTTTATTTTGTTTTTCTAGATTTTTAAAATCAGTTAATAACATTGGATAAAAGTGTAATCAATTTAATATTTTTTTTTTTAATAGTTTTTCTGTTTTGCAGGCAGTTTTTTTTTTTTTTTGCAAACTTTTATATCGTGCTGTATATCGTGTATCTTCGAAATGTCTGTCGTATTTGATTTTTGTCATATCGCACATCCCTTCTGTGAATTTAAGAGCCGGTAGAAAACAAGAAGGCGGGACTGTGATCCTTTTAGTCGGTACAAATAGAGGAGCTCGTTAAAGAAGTCATTGAAAAAAGAAAAAAAAAAGCAGGTAATGATACCTATACAATGTGTAGCTCCTTTATTTAAGTGTTTTCCCTGCTCTAACACTCCCACTTCTACCTCAGGAAATGCTGTTAATTAGCTAATTAGCCAAATCGCGCGAGTTAGAGAAGGACAAACGCTAAAATGTCGAGGGTCAGGGTCAGGAACCTGTGTCTTGTAGCACGATTGCAGTCTATTAATATATGTAGTTATATATAGCTAGATTCACCCAGTTCCCTTTCAGAGAAATGCAGCGATGTTGTGCAGAAATGCTCTGAGATGGTGGTTAGTTTCACACTTGTGCAGAGCTGCTCACTTTGTGTGTGTGTGTGTGTGTGTGTGTGTGTGTGTGGGGTGCAGAAGAGAACAGGAAGACAAGTTCAGCAGTTCATTGTCACATGACGCATCACGAATTCTCACTGACTCACTCATTTTTTTTTTTCCTCTGCTTTCCGTTTCTTTCAGCTGCAGCTTTGCAGGCGTGCTAGTTATCCGTAACTAGGTTTAACATCAGATCAGTGCTGTAGGCATTCTTTCCTATTTATTGTCACGTATCTCCGTAATTGTCTTTGATGAACTTACTGGTAACCGCAAACGTTCAAATGTTTATATTAACTGACGGTCACAAATCTCCTTAAAAGTCAAAGCTGAAAACAAGAAGAAAAAGCGCCTCCTCAGTGCCACGTCCCCTAAACCTTCCAGTATTGCAGCCCAACCGGACACACCACGAAATCTCGGGACTTTAGTTTAGTTTAGTTTAGTTTAGTTTAGACTAATTATAACGATTTTGTCGCTTTCACTTCCTCCAGCCTGCTTTGCAAACTGTGTAACCAGAATACAGATGTTTGTAGGATTTATCTGGAATGTCAAGGTCACAGCAAGGTCAGATGTCTGAAACAGTTGTTTGTAAATCGCTTCCTTACTGTTTGAAGCTGTTACTTTCTTGTTTTTTTAGGTTTTTGTCATCGTCCATCCGTAGAAAGTTCTTGTTAGTGCAAAATCTCAGAAATAAGTGGTGAATGTAGGATTAGTACGGACTTATCATCTTACCTTATCATCTGCTACCACCAGAACTGATTACATTTTGGCATTGATCCAAACGTAGTCAAGGTACACTATATGGCCAGAAGTATGTGGACATCTGACCATCACACCCATATGAGCTCATTCCACAACCACGGGCATTAACATGGAGTTATTCCCCTTTGCTGTTATATTAAGCTCCATGCTTCTGCGAAGTCTTTCCACTAGATGTTGGAGCGTGGCTGTGGGGATTTGTGTTCATTCAGCTACAAGAGCATTAGTGAGGTCAGGCGCTGATGTTGGGATGTCGAGGAGGTCTGGGGTTCAGTCGGTGTTCCAGTTCATCCCAAAGGTGTTCAGTGGGGTTGAGGTCAGGGCTCTGTGCAGGACACTCGAGTTCTTCCACTCCAACCTTCACACACCATGTCTTCATGGAGCTCACTTTGTGCACAGGGGCATGGTCATGCTGGAACAGAGTTTGGGCCTCTTAGTTCCAGTGAAGGGAAACTGTAATGGTACAACGTACAAACACATTCTATACAATTGGGTGCTTCAGACTTTGTGCAACAGTTTGAGGAAGAACCACATAAGGGTGTGATGGTCAGGGGAGCACATACGTTTGGCCATATAGTGCATATGGTAAGGATATTTGAGATACACAAATTGGTAACAAGAAGGAATAGACTTGTCTGTGGTGGAGGCGTCCTTGTTGAGTTCTACTTGTTTAATAAATATACTTGTGACCATCAGTGTACCTGGGAAGTATAACCTGCATGTGGAAGACGCCACTGTCACGTGGAGTTTTTGTTCACGTGGAGTTTTTGTAAGGTTTAACTGTAATTAAACTGTAGCTCATGCATTCTTGGTAAATATTACAGCAGTTACTTCCAGTCCACTAATTTGATTGGATATTTAGTATAACAGCACTGGCACATTTCACTGTTTATCACTCCACTTAAATTTCCAATCCTACACTAAAACAGTTACTACACTTACTATGGGCTGTCGGCCAGTCTGTGCGTTGACATGGCAACACGCAACTTCTCTATCTAGCCATGGCTTCTTTGGGAAATATTTTCATTGTCAGAGCAAAAATAAACAAAATATTTGGCCATATTGTGTCAGAAATATCAGTTACTCGATATTAACTTCTTGTTTATAGAAGTGTTGTATAAACACAATATCACGCGCGTAAACGTGCCGCTGCACTGAATATCAGCCGAATCACAGGCATGTCGATATTCATTACAACAGCTCTCTTGCTTGTGCAATATTGCTTAATTTTTTTCAAATATAGGACATGGGAGCAAAGTAATTTTGTAATTCTGCTCTCATTATTTCTCCATCATACTCGTTTTCCATAAACAAAGGTTCCTCATATTCCCAAAACCGGAGCTGTTGGTTACGAATCGAACTAAATTCCCTGTGTGGTCAGACTGAGTGACGCCACATGCTGCTGTTTTATGAGAAATATATAAATACAGCTGCTCTTGACTTTACTTTTTTGTTTAAAAGCATAATTTCTGTAGTAATTTCAGTCTAGAGTAAAAGGCTGTTGTAACGTTCAGAAGGACTGCTCGTACTGTTGGGCCAGATCGATAAATTGTCCAGTGTGAGTGTTTTTTAATACAGTACTAACAGAATAAAGTAGCGCATTGTCTATTATTGGCAGAACACAAACAGCTAATATCTTCTAACCACTTAAGGGTAATAAATCTCCGCTTTCTTTTCTAATATCGGAAACCACGCTGATGTAGTGAAATAGCAGGGTGTAAAAGCTCAGGTGAAGCAGGGGCATGAGGATTTATAGTAATTGAATATTGTGAATAAGTGTAGGGCGTTAACAGCTCTCAGGAACAGTAGTTTGTCCCAGTGGCACAGTTATTAATAGGGTTAATAATGTCAGTGCTTTATATAGATCTGTCATTTTCAATCTGCGGCTCCCCGTGGGACTTCAGAGCGGACGGCGTCGGTTTCCAACTGTAAAATAATTGCAAAAAATGACACCAATCACATATTAGATTTTCTGCTAACAAGTTATTGTAGGACAGATGAACGTACGTTGAAAGAGAAAAGTGCCAGGACCGTTTCTTGCTAAAAGCGGTTTCTCAGGGACTCCATGGCCACCAGGGGGCGCCATAATTTTTATAACAGATGTGCAGAAAAGAACTTTACGAAAAGGTTTATGTATGAGACAGTCCCAAGGCGCCCCCTTGTGGTGGTAAAAGAATAGAAATGTCAAGTAAATTGGATAACTAACGCAAGATCGAACGAAGGAGCAGCGATCATGAGTTGTTCTTTTCTGTCTGAGGTGGGGGAAAAACGCAAAAAGACAAAAGCAGAAGAGAAGAAACTGGCTGTTGGCAATACCGATATCATTTGCATGTAGTGTGTGTGTGTGTAGTTCTGGTTCCTGGGGATTTGTTAAAGCGCAATTGTACTTGTTTTTAGCTTTGCATAAGCGTACACAAGATGGCTGCCTCTCGTATCCTGCAGTCGTTTGGAGCGTCACTTGTGCACTTCGTCAGATATCAACCTGGATTTTCTAGATTAGTAAATACGTTTGAATGTATGGTCAGAGTTCGATTTGAGACGAAGATCATGACAACAGTCACGACGACAGCAGAGCTCTTCAGTGTGTTTAACATCGTGGTGCATGAAATCGAGAAATATTTTAGAGTTAAACTTGGAACCCTGGGTGAGAGGGATGTCTTGGCTCTGATGTGCCATTTAGCGAATTTTAATCCTCCAGATGTACGTAAGATAGCTCGCATCTTCTGTGCGCATACACGAAGTCATGCGTCGGGTATAAACTGTCTTCTGTGGAGCAGTAAACATCCTAGTTAATGTTTTAAAGATTAATTCGTTCTTATTAACCCTTGCCAGTCCCCACTGCTAGCAGAGTCTTTACGTGTCCCATGACAGAACGCTAACTAGCCTGTTGTGACACAGATGCACGTGATTGGCTACAGAGCGAGGCCGCGGAAAACGAGGTGCCCTTCACACCCAGAACACAGGGTTAATTACACGTCGCTGGGATTTAAACTCGCAATCTACCAGCCATGCGGCGAGCGCTTAAGCGTTTGCACTGCTTCAGAGCCCACGTGGGAGTCTTTAATCACTCGTTCTCGTTTAATTGTGATTCACACCACAGAGCTGTCGAGCTCTGAATTCTGATTGGTCAGAAGGTTTTGATTCATTCTCTTTAACAGCAGCTCTGACAGTAGTGCAGCTGCAAATCACAGGTTTATAAACATCATATCACAATTCTCAAAGCCACTTCTACACGAAAAATAATTTTATAAATTAACATCAATTCACCTGCTACTAATCAGTTTTTAATTAAATTTATTTTAAAAAGAAAAGGGTTTATGAAAAGGTTTCACAATATCCTCGATATTTAATAAAAGCATATCGTGACACAATTTATCGTGATATTGTTATTGTATTGTCGTATCGTCCAGCTGTAGCTGTGGAAATACGAAAATGTGGGATTTTCATAATGTTAATATTCTGTTCTGTGTCTTTTTTTTTTTTTAAGTGTCTTTTTGTATATACAGCAACTTTTGTGCTTTATAAATATAATTTTCCTACTTAATTACTATTTACTTGTGTTTTTACCACTAGCGAAAAAGGACAATGATGACTGTTGGACATTCTTTCTGCTGCTGTTACTACTAACTACTAATTTGCACAAAGTGAAGAATTATTTAAGAATCTTGTAAACTCTCTCTTATTTAACGTTTAACTTTCTCAATTTGTGCTCCAGTGATATGAAACAGCGATGAGCTCTGAACATACTGAACTTAGAACGAGGTGAATGAGCTACAAGAAGCTAAACATCGTTAGACCCTGATGAGTTTAAAGCTCTGCGTTACGGGAAGTCCTTGCTAATTCGTCACGTTCTAATTGGGCCGACCGCGTAGGCCAAGGGTGTGATGTAATTTGAGGAAGTTCACACGGACGCCCCGCAGCAAGGACGTGATTAAGCTGCGAGCCGAATCCTGCGACGTGTCCGCGATAGTGCTGGAATCGAGCCAGGCTAGAGACGATGCGCAGCGCAGAGCAGCACAGCGCTGCAGCTACTGCAGTCCCCAAGCCTCTGCACTGGAGCAGTGTATTAATGCGAGCTGTGTGGGAAAGCGAGTCTAACGTTACAGCCTGAACAGAGAGAAGGAACAACCTGGCATCACACACACCTTTTTTTTTCCCCCTTTCTTTCTTTCTTTCCTTCCAGTAGTGCTGAGTGCTGCAGTGTCGACTTCATGAATTTTGAAACGAGTGACTCTGCAGAATCGGGGAGGTGGGGGGGGGGAGGGAATGCGAGCCAGCGCGATTAACCTGGCCGTGTCCGTGTCCGAGGCATAAAGCATCAAGCGGCAGCGTGTAGGAACGCAACTCGCTCACAGGCGTTCGAAGAAGAACCGGCTGAGTGTGCACCTAATAATTAAAACATTAGCAGTCTGTAGCAAGCCAACCGTACCTAATGAAATTACACAAATAACACTTATTGAAGTGGGATTGTAATTCTGCAATTCTGTAAATCTGCTCTCGCTTTCTGAAAAAAACGAAGCCCAAGTTTAATCAAAGTCCTGGTGTCCTGTCAGGTGCAGCGGCCTTCAGGTTGCAGCGTCTCAAAAGAAAAGTCCACCCTGAAATATATTTATATATATATGGAAATATTTATGAGGTGTTCAGCCTTTCTGGTGCTGATTTGCTGGTCGCTGCTGTATTTATTTGTTTATGTATGTTTTATTCTTGTGCAGTGTTGGCAGTCGTGTGTCGCGCCGATGTCGCACTGGGATGTCGTCATTGCTAGCGCATTTACATTTTTAACAACATGGCAAACATAGCAGGTTTCGCTCTTGGCTCCTAAATGCAATTTTCCAGCGTAGATGTAGTGAAGACGTTGGCACAAACGCCGGATTCAGAGTCCCAGAATGCAGTGCAGCTATACAGTATGATGCGGTCGAGAGTCGGTGGTGATGGCGATGGTGTTGACGGCGGCGTTGGCGCGGAAGCTGAAGCTGAAGCTTGGGAAGCTGATCAGTTTGAGCAGAGTGAACACGGATGTGGAGGTGAAGGAGCTGGAGAGGTTAAAGCACTAAAGCGCCGCTGCATCAGTCTCTTTAGACGGAGATGAAGCATGATGAAGCGGTGGGGTTTGGGGGGTGTTGGATGGAAAAGTGCAAAGGAGCGATTATTCAGTTTGGACTTCCCAATTGTGGGAGTTTAGATTTGTAACATAGCTACGTCGATTTCGGCCCAATTTTACCAGCACGATAAAAACGTTCTGACGAATAAATTTCATCACGCAGAAGTCGTTCTCGTAAATCCTCTTTTACGTTTTATCGGTCTCGGGTGAAATGCTAAGTCATGCCTAATTTGCTAATGGACCCAAAGAGGCCCCAAAGTCATTAATTATTATTATTATTATTATTATTATTATTATTGATTTATAATGTATATATTTCGCCAGCCTAGCGGTCTGGATATTGCGACAGCGAGACGTAATCCAGCGTGTGTGGAGAGAGATGTTTAATAAATATTCTCTGGAAACAGGTTTCTGCAGCGAGCTTTCAGCTTGGTTTGTTTTTTTTTTTCCTCCTGTGTCTTGCGCTGACTGTTTGTCCATATGCTGACTCTTCCTCTGACTGTGCAGAGAGGTAGGGGTGTGTGTGTGTGTGTGTGTGTGTGTGTGTGTGTGTGTGTGTGTGTGTGAGATGTGAAAGGGAGGGAGCGTTGCCTTTAATGCATCCGCTCCCTGCTCTATACACACACACACACACACACACACACACACACACACACACGAGACTCACCGCATTCTCTCTCTCTCTCTCTCTCTCTCTCTCTCTCTTCCTCTTCTCGTCTTCTCTGCATTCTCATCTTTCCCTCCATCTCTCTCTCTCTCCCCTCTCTCTCTCTCTCTCTCTCTCTATCTCTCCACCCCCCCCCACCTCCCACCCTCCCTCCACCCTCTCTCACTCTCTCTCATGCTGACAGGAGAGCAGCGCGGCTAGGCACGGCGAGACTGAACCCGCTCCCCGCCGCCGTCTCGTTCTGCCCCGCCGCCTCTCCTCCTCCTCTTCCTCCTCCTCCTCCTCCTCCTCCGCCAGGCTTTCTTTCTCCCGCAAATCAAACGAGCGGAAATCTGGCTGCACCCGGGCCGCTCTCCTCCATCGTCAGTCGTCTGCAGTGGACAGAGGTGGGTTCTCGAGCACCATCGCTAGATCTGTCGTTCCCTCCTCCTCCTCCTCATCCTCATCCTCATCATCTTCCTCGCGCAATGCTTTTGTGTGCGCGTACGTGCGCGCGTGCAGGTTCTGTCGCTCTCACGCCGCTTCTTCTGCATATCTGCATACCGTATTGCACCAGGTTTTGTTTTCTTCTTCTTCTTCTTTTGTAGCACATCCTGCTCTCACGTCTATTCGAGACATGACAGGATTCAGAAACCAGTTGCATTAAACTCCGACGTTCGATTGACGTTTCCCCTGAGCGCTGCAGCGCACATGCGTTTTACGCAGCGCAGTAACGGTACAGAACTCCGTTCAGAGGCTCAGGACGGCGTTATTCATCAGAGGGCGGCGTTCGCTTAAAGGTTGCTCGAAGTCGCTGCCCGCGTTGCGACGCTTGTGGACGGGATTGCTCAGCATGTGGGCGCAGGGCCAAGGCTCAGGGAAGGGAAGCGCAGGTCGCAGGGTTTTGGTGCAGTAAGTTGTAAAGCCGAGAAGAAAATCAGGTGCCTACGTTTTCTCAGAAATACAACACGACAAATACAAGGGCTGTATTGTTTTGCAGCCGAGCAGCATTTGTTTTATTTTATAATATGTTTAATAATAATAATAATAGTAGTAATTCCAAGCAGGCTCCATTTCACCTTGAGGGATTTAACTGTATCGTGTATAATTTTGCAGTAATATTCCAAACGAACAGGAAGAAATTGTCAGAGCAGAGCAGTGATCGTAACTTGTTTGTTGTTTTGATTGAATCTTAGATCTTGACTCTGAAATTGGAGGAGGAATGAAGTGGAGATCGTGATGTGATGTGATGTGATGGGATGAGACATGGCGCGTCTTTCGATATCGTCATAAGTAATTACGTTTGTTATATTGAAGGTCAGAGGAAGGTGATCGGAATAATAGTTGTTCAGTCTGTATATGATAAGGAGTTAAAGATTAGTTGTAATTTTTTATATATTTTTTTTCTTTAAAAGCCTCACGCTTGCAGGAGTTTGTCCCCTCGCAGGACGGAGGAAACTGGTGGAATGAGGAAGTGGAGCCAGCTTCTGGAACGGTCCACCCTCCGCAGAGTGGGTGATGTGACGGACCTATAATGAAACGAGCGTATTTTCTAAATCGGCGTCGCCAGCCGCGGTCCTCGAGCGTCGCCGCTATGGCTGCAAAATCTGTACGCAGATATTTCTCACTGAATTCTGTGAGGATTCTGACTGATCACAGCACAGATTTGTTTATTTATTTTTTGCACAGCTCACGTCACAAGAAAGTTCAACAAAACGTGCTTCGGTGTAATCAGACAGCGAAAGTATTCAGTCAGGTCTGTTAAGGAGGTGTTTGATACGGTATCATCCGAAAGAATCGATTTGAAACAACTCGTATAGATTCTTAACTTGCTCAAGATGGAATATTTTATACTTTTAATTAGGTGTGTAACGATACACTCCGTTCCTGAGTCGATTCACGATACTGGCTCCACGATTTCGATTCATTTAATAAATTAATAGAATGCTGATTTCCACGATGCGCTTCGTCACGTTTTTTTTTTTTTTTTTGCATCGCGTCACGATGTATTGTTACACTTCTACTTTTAAATACTTTTTTATTATTTAAAATGACTTCTATTTAAAGGTGCATTAGGAAAGATTACTCTCGCTGATCCCTTCCCTCCCCCCAAGATTAGGAAATAGTTAGGAGGTTTCAACATTTAAATGATTTACGCTCATGTTCACGAAGCTCCGCCCCCAGAATCTACGGTGTCCTGTACAGAGTTTATAAAATGACTGACGGATTTTCTCAGCGACTTCTTAAACTTTTGCTAAGTCCAGTTCAATTCAATTTTATTTGTATAGCGCTTTTAACGTTGGACATTTTCACAAAGCATCTTTACAGAAATATATAAATTCAGGATATAAATTTAAAATTTACTAATTTATCCCTAATGAGCAAGCCAGAGGTGGAAAAAAAAAAATCTTCCCGAGACGATAAAGAGACGATAAAGGGACGATAAGTCCACAGCTCAATCCGTTTTTTTTTTTTTTTTTTAAATCATGTTCTACATATCTTTCAGGTTATTTGTACAAGTAAGGAATAAAAAAAATCGCCCATCGCACCTTTAATTGTGTTTATTTATTTATTTGTATGTCTGTTTAGAATTTTTTGTGACTGTAACGCAAACTTCTGTGTTCTCGCTCCCTGTCTTTTGTTATCAATAATTAAGATTTTTCATAGCGCGACATTTTAAAGTAACCGTTAGAGAAGAAATGCGCTTTGAACGTTGTTTAATTTCAGCAGAAGTTCAGTCACATGAAGACAAGCAGAACTACTGTGACAGGTGATGCGTGTCCTGTGTTATCGCTTTAGACGACTGCCAGGTCAACGGTGTTCACAACTGCAAACAGGGAGTGCGTGGTGTCATGTCCGGACGTTTTTTTGGGAATTTAAATTGAGGAAAAAATGTTGTAGTATATGTGATGGGCGGAAAAAAATCTTTGCGCTCATATGTTGGTAGTTTCATCCATTCTTGGTTGAAATGCTGATGCGTGATATTAAACGTGTTCATTGTGTTCTATCACAAAAGACGGAGTTACGAATGGCAACGTTAGGGCTGAGCGATACGATGATAAAATATCGATGTCATGATGATAAATAAAGACTGTGTCGTGATACACTTTTCTGAGATATCGTGGATATCAAGACTTTTTTTATTCATCCTTATTTAAAAAAAAAAAAAAATTCTACGGTTTTCAATCTGTTACAATTTTTTTTTACAGTTTTTTTCACAAAAATTTTCCTGCTTTTTTTAGTGTTAATTTATTATTGTAGACGTTAATTAAGTGCATCATCAAACTACTCTTTTCAAAGGTTTAATGTTTTAATTGCAGCACAACCCTTTTTGCTGGTAGTTTGTTAGGAAACCTAAATATGAATCTTTAGAAATTAATTATTATTAATTAAAATTGTGAAATGGACCATTTAGAAAACACTTTAAACACGTTTTCTAAACCAACTATCACAATCCGAGCGCTGAAGGGATTCCTCGTGTTTGTCGATATCCAGTCGGCGCTGGCGAAGATAGCGGTTATGCTAAATGTATTAATTGTTTGGTGTTAAAGAAAGCAAACAAAGTGGGAGCACAATCATTTCAGAAGCTCGGACCGGATAACGCGATCACGTATCATCTCCCTGCCTTCATTTACTGACGAATGCGAGTGCGATGTAACGACGTGGCCTCGGATTACCTACAGTAGCACGTTTAGCTACTTCGTTTAATCTGTTGCTCCTAATATTTTAAAATGAAAGTAAATGTAATTTTCAGCTGTTACCGTCACTTCCGCTAGTTACCGGACGTTTCTCTCATAACCATTTCTACAGTATTGACTTCAGGAATAAGATGGAGAGCTTGTACAGAAATACTGCACGCTACAGGTTCAGTGTAATTCAGGCATTTAATTTGCGTTACATTTGCGTAAAATTACAGCGGCCCAATTACAGAGGCGAGTGAGAAAACGGTGCTTGATTTTCTAAAAATCGATCCGTGAAACGTTCATGTTTTTATTTAACCATCAGATCTGAAACCAATAATCAACTCGTACATCTCTAAAAAAGTGACAAATGGAGTGGGACCAGTTCATTCATAACAAACTACACGAAATCGAGCCCATTATAAACGACACACACGTCCTTCATTTCCTCTTTGAATCCAGACTCCATCAGACCGTACGACACTCAGTGCGCGCAATTTTTCCGAACACGCATTTATCGCATTCAAACACTGATGTTACCAGAAAAATATACACAGAATTCTGTATGGACAAAACGAAACAATTGCCTCTTCGTTCTCCGTTCCCCCTGAAAGGTCACATGACTCGTCGTAGACACTCCCCTAATCCCGTGCAGGCCGTTGAGGCACTTTACCAGTCGATACGAGTTCGAATGTCACGTCCATAACGCAGTAATTGCCCCTGCTAATGAAATTTCGAAATGGCTTTTCTGTAGTAGACTTGAGCTTCACCGTCAAATCGACTCGAGCGGAGTCTATATTAGAGCGCTCCTCCCACAGCGGTGCCCTTTTCATATTCATATCATATTCGTATTTATGTTTCGTAACGTCTTCCAAGAGCTACTCTGAGGCTAGCAGGACCAGACGTCCACGAAGGAACGTAGGATTATGATGTACAGCATGAAAGAACGGCCAAGTATGTCGAGTAAAATTATGTTCTTATGTTGAGGTTAAAAAAAAAATAATCAAAATTTGTAATTTAAATGTCTAGTCTCGGTGGTGTATTTAAATAAAATGTTCTGTAATCAGACGTACATTTCTTTGTTTTTATGTTTCCATGTTCAACATTTTTCTTTATAATAATTTAATAAATTTATGACGTATATCACATTAATCTGTAATATCCTCCTTTATGTGTTTCTTTAGGGCTTCAAAATTAAATTTTAGTCTTTTTTTTTTTTTCCTCCCATTTTCTCAACATGTCAAGCGGTGCGACCGTCTGACCATACGTGCAGATTAAGTACACTAATTTTAAATATAATTTGAAATAAATGATTGTATGATGATTGTATTGTCAAAACCCTTACATGAATCAAATGTTGTAAAGTAGGACAGCTTTAAAAATCTTCAGTATATTCCATAAATTCCAATTTTATGCAACAAACAGACTTTTATTTTGGCACGCTTTAAAAAAAAAAATGTGGGCCAGGTATTGCATCGTAAAGAAGACGTCACGCGACGAGGTCAGTAGCTCTTTCACAAATAATGAAAGATTTGTGATTTGTCATTTGACCACGTCAGTCGGTACGACCTCATTAAAACGTGTTCTTATTTATAATAATGTTTACGTATTTAAAAAATTTACATACAAGTGAGATTTCAAGCATTAAAATGTAGACAGGTGTCCAAGTAGATACATGTTTAACTTTATAAAAGAGTGAAAAGTCAGGTGGCACAACCACGGAGTCAAATGGTGCAACCAGAGAAAACATGGATTTAAACAAATCATTAAATGTAAAACTGCAATTTTATATTGTTGTATTTTTTTTATATTGTTTTTCTGTCTTTTAATGAAATTAAAAATGTTTTGAAACATGACCATGTATATAAAACATTAAAAAAAATCTTAAAATATGAAACAAAAAGAAAAGAATTTGCATTGTCTTATGTGATGTAGGTGCTAAGATTCATTTATACACATTTTCTGTAATAATAAATAACTTTGTAATATAATAATTTTCATGAATGTGTGGTTGCGCCACCTGACACTTTCTGGGTGCTGAAATTTATTGACTGTTATTGTCATTATTATTATTATTATTAATTTTTTAAAGCTAAGGTCAGTGGGTGTAGGATAACCGCCGCTAAACCGCAGTCCTCTGGAGGACACCAAGAGTCTCAGAGTGTTAACGCTCTCCTCGGAGATGTTCTTAACCGCTCTCTTTAATTACGTTGTGGTAAAGATTTCGACATGGCGTCTCGCTTCGTTAATCCGTGGAGCGACGTATTTATCGCACGTGACCGATCATCATCAGGGGTGTGAACATGTGCATGTGTGAATATTTGTTCTCTCACGTGGACCATTAATACAAAAAAACTAAACAACAATAACAAAAAATGTTCATCAGGACTGTTGAAGATGGAAGCTGAGGGCAAAAGTGTGTGTGTGTGTGTGTGTGTGTGTGTGTCTGTGTGTGTGTGAGAGAGAGAGAGGGATAGAGGACAGATCTTTTCTCTTCAGGGGTCCAGGATACAGATCTCCACTCCACCTGTTTGTTTGTTTATTTATTTATTTATTTTTATTTATTTATTTAATACTGGACACATATGACACATAGCTGTATTGTAAACCTAGCGTTACGTTTTTAAATCTCTGGACTTTTGTAATTGCAGCCATGACACACTTGTGATGTAGGCTAATTCACTCTTTTATTTTATTTTTTTTATTTAATTATTTATTTTTTTTAATCGGATGTGAAACACCACACACGCATGGCTTATAACTCGCTCACACACGGACTCATTAATGTTTAGCAGGCTGACGATTGATCGTCCTCTAAGCAACTACGAATTGAAAATCATGAAAAGCCTGGACGTGAAATCCGCTCGTCCAGAGCACCACAGATTACTCGTACGTCCACCTCAGGCCTTTCTAAGATATTTCAGATCTCTGAATTCACAAACGGTTAAACGAATGTACTCTGTGTGTGAAACGTATCAGTCACAAACAAGCTCATACCGAAAAGTAAATAAAACAATAAATAAAGTACAGGCTGTACCATAAGTCTAGCATCACAGGGGAGAAAAAAACAAAACAGCAAAACAAGCTTTTAATTACTGAATTTACCGTCAATACACAGATTCCTGCGAGCTCAGATACATCGTGTTCTGTAAAAATTATTAAAAATATACATTAACCCAAGATGCTGGACGTAAATATATTTCTTTCATAGGTTAATGTGTCTTCACACAAATGGCATGGCACAGCCGTAGACCGCACACATGCAGGAAACCAACAGAACCGCTCCGTTCCTTGTCCAGAACTTCGTCCTAACACTAATGCGGTTATTCTCAGTTCACAGTCTGCACTTTCAGTGTGTTTACACACAGATCGGCTTTCTTTAGACACCATGTTGGATCTTGATTAAGTGCATTTAATGGCTTTTAAGAGCAGCCGAGGAGACGTTTGTATGGACGTCCACGTGGTCCGATAGGAGATCTGTTCATTTATTTATTTATTTATTACTTATTTATATAAATATGTTCATAAACGCTATAATTAGAAGCTGATGAAGTCTTCTGGAAATAGAAGAGCTAGAAAACTGTGACATAAAGGAGACAAAGTGATGAAGGGAAATGTGGAACTTGACTCCTGTAAAATCTTTAATCCCTTTTGTCATTGGGATGGAATTTTCCTCCAGCGATTCCTAATCCTTCATGGATTCTGGATCTCGTATATTTTATTCTTCTTCTATATTTCTCACTGTGCGAACGTCATGCCGAGTCAGCTCTTCCTCACATCTTTCAGCTGCAGGTTTTTTTTTTTTTAATTGTAATCTCTCCATCGTCTGCTTTTCTCCTCCTTCCATCTCCGCGCAGGCGTGTTTTCACACCTCACCGCATTCTCGCCATGTTTCATTAGTAATTCTGGACGATTCCTGCAGCATTTTGCCCTCCGTTAGGAGAACGGCGTTTAGAGAGTCCTGGAAGGGGGAGGATTCAGTCCACCAGGAGACGGGAAATGTCTAACAGAGACAGAATGCCACTTAAATCATTTAGTCGTGATGAATTACACAGGCAAAGACTTACTTGTGTAGAGAATTATAAAGGATCTGATGCTTTCCCACTCCATCCAGACCTCTCTCTCTCTCTCCCTCCCTCTCTCTCTCTCTCTCTCTCTCTCTCTCTCTCTCTCCACTACTCCATCCATCCAGACCTCTCTCTCTCTCCCCCTCTCTCTCTCTCTCTCTCTCTCTCTCTCTCTCCACTACTCCATCCATCCAGACCTCTCTCTCTCTCCCTCCCTCTCTCTCTCTCTCTCTCTCTCTCTCTCCACTACTCCATCCATCCAGACCTCTCTCTCTCTCTCCCTCCCTCTCTCTCTCTCTCTCTCTCTCTCTCTCTCCACTACTCCATCCATCCAGACCTCTCTCTCTCCCTCCCTCCCTCTCTCTCTCTCTCTCTCTCTCTCTCTCTCCCTCCCTCTCTCTCTCTCTCTCTCTCTCTCTCTCTCTCTCCACTACTCCATCCATCCAGACCTCTCTCTCTCTCTCCCTCCCTCTCTCTCTCTCTCTCTCTCTCTCTCTCTCCACTACTCCATCCATCCAGACCTCTCTCTCTCTCTCCCTCCCTCTCTCTCTCTCTCTCTCTCTCCACTACTCCATCCATCCAGACCTCTCTCTCTCTCTCTCCCTCTCTCTCTCTCTCTCTCTCTCTCTCTCTCTCCACTACTCCATCCATCCAGACCTCTCTCTCTCTCCCTCCCTCTCTCTCTCTCTCTCTCCACTACTCCATCCATCCAGACCTCTCTCTCTCTCTCTCCCTCCCTCCCTCTCTCTCTCTCTCTCTCTCTCTCTCCACTACTCCATTCATCCAGACCTCTCTCTCTCTCTCCCTCCCTCTCTCTCTCTCTCTCTCTCTCCACTACTCCATCCATCCAGACCTCTCTCTCTCTCCCTCCCTCTCTCTCTCTCTCTCTCTCTCCACTACTCCATCCAGACCTCTCTCTCTCTCTCTCTCTCTCTCTCTCTCCACTACTCCATCCATCCAGACCTCTCTCTCTCTCTCCCTCCCTCTCTCTCTCTCTCTCTCTCTCTCTCTCCACTACTCCATCCAGACCTCTCTCTCGCTCTCCACTACTCCATCCATCCAGACCTCTCTCTCTCTCTCTCTCTCTCTCTCTCTCTCTCCACTACTCCATCCAGGCCTCTCTCTCTCTCTCTCTCTCTCCACTACTCCATCCATCCAGACCTCTCTCTCTCCCTCCCTCTCTCTCTCTCTCTCTCTCTCTCTCTCTCCACTACTCCATCCATCCAGACCTCTCTCTCTCTCTCTCTCTCTCTCTCTCTCTCCACTACTCCATCCATCCAGACCTCTCTCTCTCTCTCCCTCCCTCTCTCTCTCTCTCTCTCTCTCTCTCTCCACTACTCCATCCAGACCTCTCTCTCTCTCTCTCTCTCCACTACTCCATCCATCCAGGCCTCTCTCTCTCTCTCTCTCTCTCTCTCTCTCTCCACTACTCCATCCATCCAGACCTCCCTCTCTCTCTCTCTCTTTCTCTCTCTCTCCCTCACCCTCCACTACTCCATCCATCCAGACCTCTCTCTCTCTCTCTCTCTCTTTCTCTCTCTCTCCACTACTCCATCCATCCAGACCTCTCTCTCTCTCTACTACTCCTTCCATCCAGACCTCTCTCTCTACTACTCCATCCATCCACACCTCTCTCTCTCTTTCTCCACTACTCCATCCATCCAGACCTCCCTCTCTCTCTCTCTCTACTACTCCTTCCATCCAGACCTCTCTCTCTCTCTCTCCACTACTCCATCCATCCAGACCTACCTACCTCTCTCTCTCTCTCTCTCTCTCTCTCGACTACTCCATCCATCCAGACCTACCTACCTACCTCTCTCTCTCTCTCTCTCTCTCTCTCTCTCTCTCTCTCTCGACTACTCCTTCCATCCAGACCTCTCTCTCTCTACTATTCCTTCCATCCAGACCTCTCTCTCTCTCTCTCCTCCACTATTCCTTCCATCTAGACCTCTCTCTCTCTCCCCACTACTCCATCCATCCAGACCTCTCTCTCTCTCTCCACTACTCCATCCATCCAGGCCTCTCTCTCTCCTCCCTTTCCCTTTCTCTTCCCTCTCTCTCTCTCTCTCTCTCTCTCTCTCTCTCTCTCTCTCTAACTGCTCCATCCAGACCTCTCTCTCTCCCCACTACTCCATCCATTCAGGCCTCTCTCCGCAACTCTATCCAGACCCCCACACTACTCCATCCAGATCTCTCGCTCTCTCTCTTCTCCCCTGCTCCATCCAGACCTCTCTCTTTATTCCCTACTCCATCCATCCAGACCTCTCTCTTTCTCCCCTACTCCATCCATCCAGACCTCTCTCTTTCTCCCCTACTCCATCCATCCAGACCTCTCTCTCCGGCACAAAGGCTCCATATGAAACCAGGAAACTGCTTAATGAGATCAGCGGGCCTTTCTTGGCTCCTCATCCTTTTAGCGGTGCATTATGTTGGAGAGAAAGCCGAGAGCATTCTCTGAAATGTACCCAGGGCACGTTTAAATCAAATTAATCACACATTTTAGCCAGATGTTATACGAGTGTAAAATACATTCCTGCCTGAAGTTGTCTAGTTACATTGGACAGCCAAAAAAGAAACCTTCTTAATACCTCCATCTGGGGCAACGGGTAAGACTTCGGGCTACTGATTAGAAGGTTCGAATCCTAGCACTGGCAAGCTAACACTTGGGTTCTTGATACAGCTGCTCAGTTGTGAGTCACTTTGGATAGAAGCATCAGATACAAAAACAATGCAGCAACTGCTGTTTCTATAAATCAGCTGAGGACAGTGTAATGAGCTGATTTGCATATTATTCATGTACTGTAATCTGGCCAATCAGAGACCGAATAGCCCTGACCATCACACCCATATGCCCTTGTTGAACATCTCATTCCAGATTTATTCCCTCTGTGTTTGCTGTTATAATAAGCTCCACTCTTCTGCGAAGTCTTTCCACTAGATGTTGGAGCGTGGCTGTGGGGATTTGTGTTCATTCAGATACAAGAGCATTAGTGAGATCAGGTGCTGATGTTGGGATGTCGAGGAGGTCTGGGGTGCAGTCGGTGTTCCAGTTCATCTCAAAGGTGTTCAGTGGGGTTGAGGTCAGGGCTCTGTGCAGGACACTCGAGTTCTTCCACTCCAACCTTCACACACCATGTCTTCATGGAGCTCGCTTTGTCATGCTGGAACAGAGTTTGGGGAGATTCATTAGATTTGAAATCTAAATTTTGAGAAATCTTAACAGATTCTAGTAGATTCATTAGATTTGGAAAAGATTGTTTTTTTGGACTGTTTCTATACCAAGAGACTTGATTTTCTTTTCTTATCCTTTTTTATTTATTTAAAAAAAATTTTTTTTTTTTAAGGATTGATTTTATTATATTTATACTTTATACTTCAATAGGGGGCCAAGCACCAGAGGTGTGTCTTCTTCTTCTTCTTCTTCTTCTATTTATTATATTAACCATGTGAGTGATTTTACTAAATAAACAAAGCTGCAGTTGTTTTTAGCTATGTGTTTTTGTTCTTGTAATTGATTTAAATTAAGAAAATCTTTTTTTTTTTAAAAGCTTAGTAGTTTTTCAAGAAAAAAATACGAGATATTGGTCTCGGCTGATGCTCAAAGTCTCAGTATCGGTATCATTATCAGAAAAGAAAAAGCGGTATCGTGCCATCTCTAACATTTAGACCTACTAACAAACTGTACCAGTGAAAGAGTCGTGTCGTATCTTTAAAAAAAACAAAAAACTTTACAATAGTGTTTTTACTGATTATACTTTTATTTAATGTCTACAATATTTAATTATTTAACACTTAATAGGAGGGAAAGATGAAAATTCTGTAAAAGTAACATTTAACCTTTTGCTGTTGTCAAATTCACTACAAAAATGTCCAATCAGAGTTTATTCTTGTTAATAAATTAAAGATAATAAAACTCACCCATGATATGTCAGTGTATTAATTCATTAATTATGAGTTAATTTATCACGGTATTAATATCATCCTTCATAGTAGAAGTAAAATCCTGGTGGAAAGCAGGACGTCGGTTTGTGGATGTGAATGAAGGCAGCTGTGTTGAAGCTCCGCAGTGATGCGTATCACCTCAGCAGCAGTGCTGTTGTTGTTGTTGTTGTTGTTGTTGTTGTCGTCGCTGTTGTTGGCAGAACCGGCAGAACAAATGTAGCTCCGCAGTCAGCCGAGCCAAGCGCAGAGGCGTGAATCTGGCACGGCGTGACGTGACGTTTTCGGTGAGAGGAGCGAGGGCTTCCCCAACCTCACTGCAGCTGTGTAGGAGACACACACTGTTGCATAATTCAGCCGCGCTGAAGGAACATTCCGGTTTGTGATGTAACGTACTAACACATTTTCACGCTTTGTGTATTACGGATTGCAGCTGGGCGTCTTGACGATATAATATCGGTATCGCGGTAAAATGTAACAGTACGCTTATATATAGTGTATATCAGGACATCTTGTTAGAAATTAAAAAATAAATAAATAAATAAACTCGCCCAAAATAAACTTACTTATAAAACAGAAGCAGTGGATGTAATGTTAACATCTTTAATTTTTAAAATTAATCTTTAAGATTTAAAAATGTTAAAATTATTACATTTTATTTTTGCTGTATTTGTGTACTTTATTAAATACTTCTTTTTTTATGTAAAAATACTAATAAAATTATTTGAGTAAGTTTATTTAGCGGCGCTGATGTATTCCAAAGAGTTTGTGAGCAAACATGAATATCGTCTATCGCAGAAGTGGCAACATTTTTGTCGTAGTTACGGACAAAATAGTTGCAATTTTCACGGTATTAAACAAGCGTTTAAATCACCACACAAGTCGGTGGTGAAAATTAAAGGGAAAATGTTTTTTTTTTTTTACAAAAATCTCAAAATTGAAATGCAAAAATTTACGATATGATTAAAAGAAACTCAAATTTTTCTTCTTTTCTTACTTTTGAGAATGACTTTAAGATAAAATTTCTTGTATTTTCAGGATCCATCACATTATGGTTATAACCTGAAAGAGAGAGAGTGGCTGTGAGGAAAGGTAGCATGCTGAGCCATAAATAAATAAATAAATAAATAAATAAATAAATAATCTAGCTACCTGGCTACGTAAAGTCGTCCCCTCTCCAGGTACGTTCACGCAAGCGAGCGACAAAAAACGAGAGGTGACATTAGGTGTGATGCTGTAAAGCGAAAAATCCAAACGATCCGCTCGAATTCGAATAATACCTCGGACCAATCACAAGCCGCATTTCTTTTTTTTTTTTTTTTCTTTTTTTTTTCCCCCAGCTCCTCCTCTCAAAACTTTAGTTCCTACCTGGAATTAGTTCCCACTAACTATTTGACACAAACATGGTTTCATCTTGTCCAGTACACGACCTCTCACGACCTCATTAAATGCGTAAAGAGACGTTCCGAAGAAAAATAAAGCTTGGAAAGAAGTAGAAGAGATCGCTTGTGAGCTTTGATGAGTATACGTATAGCTAGTATAGCTAGTTTGCTCTGCTATTCTGCTAACTAAGCTAATACAAAGCTTGGTACGTAACATATATACGTCATAATAAAATAGCCAAATAAATCGTATTATGTAGGAAGTCGTGTGCTGTACATCTGGGATACTACTTTCTCGGCCGAACTTAAAGATGCTACACGCCCACAAGAGACAAACTACAAGCGACTTGTCTCTCTCTTAAAGTATATAATTAGCTCGTCATACTTTTGAGTGAAATTAAGTTAGCTGGAGCGTTTTATCCTGCGTGATTAGTCTTCCGAGCGATAATAACGCGACGCGACTGGGCGAGTTTGTATTAGAAGTGTATTTTAAACAGGTTACTTATATAAACGCCGAGCGATTGTCTCTCCCGGCGCTGCCGACCTTCACTGCGACTGTAATCAGCATCGCTGCGTCGCATCTAAGCACAAGCTTGGCTTTCTGATGATGACTGTGTGGGAGGAACGTACAGACGAAGACAACTGACTGTTTCTGCAAATCCAGCTTTTTTCTCTTTTTTTTTTTTTTTTCCTGCAGTACTTCTCACCTTTATCAGAAGTGTCGAGTGGAACTGTGTGCTGCGTTTCTGTGTGTATATACTCTTCCACTTTCTGAGAAACATCTAAAAAAAAACGCCAGCGATACCGTACATGGTCACGTGGTCACGTTTGATGTGTTATAAAGATTTCTAGCTTGAAATTGCACCTGAAGGTGGTGACGCGTCTCAGGGCTCACGTTTACTTTAAAATGGCTTCCATCCTCCGCTCCGTTTTTACTCCTTCACTTCAGCGTGTTACGGTACACGTTTACGTTCGAGTAAGGGCGGGACGATGTGATAAAATATCGTATCGCTATTTTTTCAAAAGCAATTCTACGATACACGATACGTATCACGATATATATACAGTAGCTGCCAGCAATATAGTAATGTTGCATTAAAGAACTGATACTGCATGGCTACAAATTGTTGTTTTTTGAAAAAAGGCTTTTTTAATTTATTAAAAAATATTTACTACACAACTAAATTGTCATGCACATCACCTTTTTTTTCTTTTAATAATTACAAACTAATGGAAGCATTGAAAAATGTGCACTTAAGTTTTCAGTTTGTAACATGTTCTTTTTTTTTTTCCAAGACTGTCAATATTTTTTGATTTAGTATTATTATTATTATTATTATTATTATTATTATTAGTATTACAATACACTAGGCGTGAGACAGAATTTCTTTGTCTTGAATATCGCGATACAAAATACTGGCGAGACGAATTGTGCTTCTCTGAAGTGTATCGCGATTTTTCCATTTAATATTCACTATGAGCTCTATCTCTTCTTACACACCAGGCACTTAATAATCTGAAAAGTGAAGCTAATCAGAAGGAAGCGTTATGACAGACGTGTCAAACTCGAGGCTCGCAGCCTCGTTTCATTCGGCCCGCGTGAAAAATAATCGTGAAACGGCACGTAGTTCTCTACCGCTCGACATTTTCACAGCAGATCCGTAACGTAGCCATCCGAAGGTAGTTACCGAAAACTGCCGTATATACGCGCACTAAATCGTAAACTACATCGTAAAAACGTTGTACAGCGTCTGAGCTTCAGCGCCTAAGCAGGAAGCATCACCGCTACAAGAAACCGCCGACCAACAAGGCAGCTAGCTAGCAAGAAGTTACGAAATAAAACAGCCAGTCAGCGCTGAGAGCATAAATCCAGTTACGATGACGGATCGTCTTCTCTCAAACTGATTTTGCGGACAAAGATTCTGGCCGAAGATTTTTCATTCCGTAAAAAATATATGATTCTGTAATAACGTCGTTTTGTTCGTGGTGTGAGATATAATCGAACTCTCTTCCCCACTCTGACGTTTCCTGGCTTGGAACTGAGGTCTACAGTTCTGAAATATGGCATTTATTAAATAAAAATGTAAAAGAAAACAAAGTCATTTGTACTCATCACTTGCTACGTTTACATGGACACTATTAATGCGATCGTAATTGGACTAGAAGCACAATCAGATTTAAAACATGTAAACACATCAATCGGAATGAATTGGCCAAAACCGATTAAAATTTCATTCGGATCGTAAGGGGTGGTTTAAACCTTTTCTAATCCGATAGAGAGGACGTATAAACACTTCATCGGATTGAAAACCAGATAGTTCTGCGCATGTGCAATGACGTACAAATCACGTAATGACGTATGACGCACGGCTGTCAGCGGTATTGGGGCTCTGACCGTAGCCTCACCAGGTGCCATGTTCCCCTCCACCATTGAGCATCGTGTCATAAATGACTGTCGTGTCATCCTAAAATTCTCCTTCCTCTCCTTGTCTGTGAAGTTGTGCAAGACGACGTTGTCCCACCGGTCTTCGGACCCTCATCCACAGACGCCTTGTTCTGGGCTCGAGAAGGGGCATTTTAACTGCTTGATAAATACACGCAGTACCGCACAAAACACACGGGCTCGTCGTCTTCTAATTAGCAGCTGAAATAGGCAAATGTTAAGTCTGCTTTTTAAAACGAAAAAAAGAAGCAATGGCGAGAGAGTGGCTGCTAGTATCTGCGTGTTGGAACGGCGGGAGACGTGTATTCGTGCACTGTGCGCATGTCAGAAGATCAAATCCGATTCTGTCATTTTAAACGCGCATATCAACCCGATTACTTTATTCAGCGTTCTTGTAAACACTGCGATCGGATTAATCAATCTGATCGATTTCATTCCGACTGAAACAAAAAAGTGTCCATGTAAACGTGAGTAGTGAGAACACATTTCCTTATCCGATTTATGCAATCAGCCAGATAATTGAGAGAATCTACAAAATCGATAGTCGCAGCCCGACCTGCATGACGATAACCGCCGTGTTTGTGTTCCTGCTGTCAGGATTCACTCGTACTGCTTCATTCCGTGTTTCTCACAGGAAGCGAATCCTCTGTAGGCTGTCCTGCACCTGCACAAGGTGATCATTGCTGCTCGGCTCTTTTTACAAGCCCTCTTCAGCCAAACATGAGCACGTCCCTTTCGGAGAACGTGTCATACGCTCACGTGGAGTCCTGATGACCCCGTGTCGTGCACGTAGGAGTTAGCTAGCCTTCCTTTTACCCTTTTTTATTGTTATAAACCGACCCCGTTTTATCGCACCACGGGACAGGTAATGTAGAGCGAGCTTTGATCTGGCTTATAACTAAACCCAGAGCATGTCTTTGGTCGGTTTCCTGTTTAGAGTTTATCATCATGTGCGAATAGTAGTGTATTATCTTTGTCACTTCTGTGGGGTTTGTATCTAGACCGTCTCTTTCTTTTTATAATTTCTGTATTTATTTGTAGTCGCTTTTACAGCACAACTAGGGTTGTTTTTATCACGCTTTATAAATAAAGTGATTGATTGATTGATTGTTTGTAGTGTGTAGCAGGTGATTGGCGCTGTAATTACCTCAGCACTTACTGTACATACCGTATCAGCTACTTCTAAAAATATTTATAATTCATTGTGAGATTTGAGTCTGGATATTAGTCTAATAATAACATTTTCCTGTAGCTGAGCACAAACGGTAGCTAACTAGTTAAACTAGGCTGGTTTTACCTAGTCTAAACCTGCGTTCACACTAGCGCGTGACAAGTCGCTTGTCGTTTGTGGGCGTGGAGTGAACGTTCCCGTTGTCGTTCGTGGGTGTGTATCATCCTTCCACCGTTTTTTAGCTCCAATGAGAAAAAGTTCTGGCCAAAACGTAGCCTGCAGTGCACAATTTACTACAGTATTTCATACATTTATTACAGGATTTCATACAGAGTACGATTTATTTGTCATTAAAATATACTTAAAATGAATTCTAATATTTTAATAAAGTGAAAAAAGTGTGAAGAAGGTTGTTTATGTACGTTACATTCCACGCTTCGTATTAGCTTTGTTATCAGTGCAAGCTAACTGTACTAGTTACATCCTCAACAAGACACCAGCATATAACTTTATATCTATTTTAACCTTCTTTAACTAGTTAAACACAAATTAGATAACACATTAATCCGTGTGAAAATCAGTTGTGTGATTTATGTTACGTGCCAGGCTTAGTATTAGCTGTTACAAGCTAACTGTGCTAGCTACAAACACCGATATCTGCTATTTTCATACGATTGATCCAAAATCGTTTGGATTCGTCACTTTACCACATCGTGCCTAATTTGCATAAAGTTGAAAAAAATCTCAACTCGCATGTCACGCTGTCGCTTGTGGCTGAGAAAACCTGCTTGGAAAACTACGTTACGGTCCAGAATGTATGTTCGTGTTCGACCAGGTCAGTCATTTTATAGACACGCCCCAATGCCCTTTTACTCCGCCCCCTTTTCAGTCAGTTTGGAAAAGGAAAAATATGGCTGAAATCAGCAAGCGCACAGCACAGCCAGATAATTCTCCTCTGACCAAAAAACACTGTAGTGTCGCAGTGTAGTATGAACACACCCTAAGCTAGGTCTAGGTCTTCTCACAAGCTTCAGGAGTGTCTTGGTGTTGTCGCAGATTTGGTGGCTCTTCTTAGCTATCTAGATTAATCCACGAGGCAACAAACACGACGCTCTTTCCTCACAACAGACTGATCTTTGTTCACGGAAAACAAGACGTCACATTTATTCCAGAATTAATCAAGAATTAACGTCATTTCCATCCATTAAAGGAAAATGTGTACGAGCAGAATTCTGGCACGAGCGTATCGTAAGAACAGACGTTTACGTTTCGCAAACTGTTGTATAGTTTTGCTTTTACAGTGTAGCAAGAAAGCTTTAACGGAGTAGCTGTGTAAGAAGGGTGTGTGTGTGTGTGTGTGTGTGTGTGTGTGTGTGTGTGTGTGTGTGTGTGTGTGTGTGTTGGACTCTGGAAGTCGTCGCAGGAACACACACTCGCCCTGTTTCCGCAGTGCTGCAGTACCTCATCACCTCACTGTATCACTTTACCACTGATTAGCTGCCACACACACACACACACACACACACACTTTTTACTTCACAGGTTTAGCTTCAGGACTGAACATTGCAGCAGCTGAGTCATCGTGTGTGTGTGTGTGTGTGTGAGTGAGTGAGTATTCAGAAAGACAGGAAGATAAATATCTCCTTTATCAGTTATCCCAAGGATTTGGTAGACAGCCTTAAAAAGGATTTTAATTAAAAATAACAATTACGTCATGGAGTGTTACTTTACCTCACTGCTTGTTTACTCTTTAAATATTTAAATGTTTACTTGTTTGCTTTCACGTATGCAGCGTTTAGTCTGTTTGCGCTGAACCCTGCTGCGTTTTCACCGAGACCCTCCGAGCAAAGAGTTCTCAGTTCGGTTCCGATCAATTTCTAAAAACGGGGTCCGATTGCACTGAGGAAGCCTTTTGATCTGAAATACAGGACGTGAACCAAACATGCCGCGGGTTTTGGGTTGCGGACGACGTTTTCTGTACACGCGAGCCGCTAAACGGAGCCACGAGGTGCAAACTGAACACCGCGGAAATGTGAAGTGTTCTGGAGATTAGGACTTGAACCAAAAAATATATATATATATATATATAAATAAATAAATTCTGATAAAAAAAATGTTCACTAAAAAAGTACATCATCTTTAATAAAGTCCTCATTATTCAAACATGTATGTAATAAATGGAAAGGTGGTTGATTGACAGGAGAGTAAATAGGTTTAAATACTGAAATCATTAGCTGACGTTTTTGTTTTATTTTGTTGTTTAACATTTCTAAAATAAGTGATTTGTGTTTCACGGTTTTCACGTTCCGCTGAGGCGTGGTGGAGGAGTATTCCATCCTCGACCAGGTAAAACGCCACAGAAGTACCTTTTTCCAAACACGTCTGTTTACGTCAGCGTGTGTTACCTGGATCTCAGCACACTCTTTGGCGTGTTTTATTTCTTGGTGCTTAAACATATCGGTTGTGTTTCCTCAAGTTGCCCGATCTTGCGTTTGTATATTTTGCAAACAGCCGTTGTCTGTGCCATGTTGTTGTTGTTGTTGTTGTTGTTGTTTTTTAAAGTCTCCAACTCCTCCATTTTTTTTTTTAGCCATGCTCCCGTGTTGCTAAACAAACCGATGAGGAAACGTACACTAACGAACCGCCTACTCTTGAGTATTATTCGTTTGTTTGTGCGTCCGTCGGAGAGAATAAAGTCTGCCACAACTCACAAAATGTCACGATATACGCGATCTCTCTGCGAAAACAGATCGTAGAGCGATTTAATTGTTTGTCACATTGCTCACCTCTTCGTGCAGTGAGAAAAGAAAACAAAACAAATAACAAATGAGCCAAAAGTAGCAGTTTGGCTCAGATAAATGAAATACGAGAATTTTTGTTTCCAGACTTGATGTAGGTGTGTTTGAGGACTTTTCTTTTTTTTTTTTTTTAAATCCCAGCAGTCTGGACAGTGTAAGAGTGGAAGCCCTGACTAGTTCTGAAGCATTTCGGTTTATAGTGTGTGTGTATCTGCCTGATATCCAGAGTCACTTTCAGGTTATTTATGGGAAGGAAAAAAAAAAAAAAG